>NC_034412.1:94770357-94937250 GCF_002078875.1 Numida meleagris
GAAAGTAAGGAAAAAAGAATTACGAGAACAACATCAGGAATTTAAAAAAAGCACACAAATCAATGAAACAAACAAAAAGTAACACTATTGACAAAGCTAAACCATGGCAAATAGACACATGAGGTAACGACTTAAAAAATGCGCAAATGTGTAAGCTGCAAAAGAAAAGTGTTACCCTTGAGGTCATTCAAATGGAAGCATTTAATGATTTAAAGATCTTAAGACATTTCAGAAGGACAGGACTTCAGAACATCCTTAGCAAACAATTGACTTTCTTCCCATTCAAGTGGTAGTGTTTGTGTCAGCCTAAAAACAGCCCCGAATTATAAAGTCAAACTTTGTAAATAATTTTAAAGTTGTGCTTACCACACAGCACAAAGGGAAGTATGATGTGGTTGTGGAGGCTGGAAGGTCTTTCCTGGTATTGTATTCCAGTACCTAAACAAAAGTCAGTCAAAAGTCATAGTATGCTCAGAGTCTTCTCTAGGGTAAAGAACAAAATACATTGAAAATTTAACAGAAAATCAGAAATGTTGTCTGAGCCCCTTTAAAATAGCATGCTGTTGGGCCCCCATGTGACATAGATTTCAACTGTTTTGCAGCAGTGGATATCTGCTAAACAAAACAGTATTATTTCTGAATATATTTGGATAAATAAATGACACAGTTATTATGACTACAGTACTCTGAGTGTGTTCCCACTGTAGGATTTCATCCAGAAAGACTTCATACAAAGCACTGGGAAATTGTTGCAGCCAGATGAGAGCAAAACAGCAACAAATGAAGGCCAGCAAAGTGGGAAGATGAAAGCTTCATGGCAATGCAACTGTCTTACATCTCCATGGCTGCTCATCTTCAAAGCAAACTGAAAGCAGATGAACCTGGGAGTGGAGTGCTGCTCAGGGCTGGGAGCTCTGCTGCTGGCACCCAACCATGCTCCTGGGGAGACAGAAGAGCGGCTCCATCAACCTCCTTCCCCTGGCCAGGACTCCTTGTTCTTTTTGCCTGAGGCTGTTCAAATGATTTAGACACATTGAACTTCTCAAGCCCCAGCAAGGCAGATTTCTGTTTTATTCTGTGATGGAGAAACCAAAGCACAGGGAGGTCAATCTGAGAGCAAAGCTCCTCATTCCTATAAAACATCACCCCTCTCTTCTTGTACCCTTTGTTCAGTTATGTTAGACAGGAAGATATAAAATTAAATATTTAAAGGAACTAAATATTTAATCAATCTTAATACGTACCTTCTCTCTGCTGTATTCTGTTCTCCATTCTTTCTCTTTTGCATGTGCTCCTTTTGCCTCTCCCCTTCCTGCATTCCCTTCATGGTTTATGGCTTCATTTTTATCCCTATCTGTCACACTTCTGTTGCTTCCTCCTCTCTCTTATCAACAACCCAAGTAGTATAATGTTTTCCATTACACACCGACCTTAGGAACAGAAATTCTTCAGGCACAAAGGCTCTAATCTGTTCTAAGCCCCCTCCACACCTTCCTTTCCAGTACTGGGGCTTACATGGTCCTTATATGACTCAGGGCTCCCAGGATGTGGGACAGGCTGCCCAGGACAGTGGGCACAGCCCTGAGATGCTGGAGCTCAGGGAACATTTGGGCACTTCTCTCAAGAGTTTGGGTAGTCCTGTGTGGAGCCACGAGCTGGACTCGGTGATCCTTGTGGGTACCTTACAACTGGGAATTCTAAGGTTCTATAAGGCTGTTCTGGAAATTAGTACCTATCTCTCCTCCCTGCAGGGATAACTGAATGGGAGTAGGAAGGGGGGAATGGAAGAACTCATCCATCTTTCGGAGCATGCAGGAGAGGGCATCCATTTGCCTGTATTTGAGGTTGTGCAAGTGAAGTATTACTGAAAGGGTGGTGTCTCCATCCTCACTAAAGCAAGGAAACAACCCCTGACACAAAGGCTATCTAAAAGCTGAAATCTTGTTATTTATTGAAGTGCGCTGCAGACAGCTGAACTTCCAACATTTTGTCTTTTATCATCACTTTGCAAACTCTTGGTTGGCGTCTGTAAACTTCACAGGGAAAAGGGCGAGTGGGCTGACACGTGTGACAATTCTGCAGTTGCCTCTCTTTTATTCCAGTGAAAGCTATCCTATCATTTTTGAAGCTGCAGGTTAGTGTCAATAAGATATTCATTCAGCTCTTTTCTATTCTCTAAATTTGTCCCCTGTTCCCACTCAGAGACAAACAAAGGCAGACTTGCCCAATTCTACAAATTGTTCGGCTACAGTATTTCACCACTCTGCTCTGGATAATTGAATATTAGTCGCTCTATGCTGTGTTTCTATTCCCCCAACTTCTTGCATAGAATCACAGTGAGAAGTCAGTAACGGACAAAGGCTTTTCTTGCTTCCAGCTAGACCAATCCATCTACAGCTGAACAAGAGTGTTTGTATGAAAAACAATTGTTCTTTAACCCACTGAGTTCAACAACAACAACAAAAAATGCATATACAGAAAGAATACCAAGAACAAATGATTTTGACCTGAGCAGCTGTAGGGAGTCAGAGTGTCGTTAATTTTGGATGTTCGCAACCAAGGCATGCAATGCCTTCCTTTTTGTCCTTGGTTTTGTGTCAAAGAGAAACTTCAGTGGAGATTCAAAGCACTTCCAGTGACCTGGGAGTTATGTTCATAGCTCAGGAATTTTCTTAGCTTCTCCAGACAAACAGGCAGTGTTGAAAGCAAAAAAAAACTAGTCCTGGAGCAACAGTGCATAGTGCAAAAGAGCTTGGACATATGGTGCCAAGTGCCAGTAATGGGGCCAGTGAGGGACCTCAGTTCTTGTTAGCTCACTGATCCCAGTGAAAGTGTATTCCATCAGTCCATCACTGGAGCTAGGAGATTTCCCTTTGTCTTTATATTTCAAGTCTAATTTCCTTACAATGTGGTCAGTTTTTTATTATAGATTTTTTATGGCGCTGGGCACCCCTGGCTTATTAACGGGCTGATAATTTCTTACAACACTGCAGGCAATCGTTAGCATAGTCCCATTCGTGGTATAGGGGAGGCTTTTGCAGAACAGTTCCTCTTTAATTTCAGTGCTGTCAGTTTGGAGCAATTGTAAAGGATTTTAAAGGCAGGCTGGAAGCAGCATGAGTGGACCAAATCAAGAAAGATGACAGTCCTGAAAAGAGATCGAACTTTATCCTGTGCTAAATACTAGGACGCTAGGGGGAGTCTCTGTCCTTTTCCTGCCAAAGCCCATTAAAACTAACGGGAAATAACTTTCTGCAAGCAGCGAGTTAAACAGAATTCATTTCTAATCATACAGAATCATTTGAGGTGCATAAAGCCAACAATGAGTCATCACATCCACATATCACCATAACCCTGGTCTACAGCAGTGTTAAATAACTAGAAGAAAATACTGAGGTGCTAGCACATTCATCCAGTCAGTCCTGATGGCTGATACACTAGAATAAGTCTCTAAATGAATAGAAGTGATCTGGTAGAGATGTAAAGCTTATAACATTCTAGTTACAGAAAGGGCTTATTAGTACTGCAAATCTTAAGGAAATATGATAGTACATACCTTCGTTTAAATGTATAAAAAAATGTTTCTAAATCTGATTGTATATATATTTGCATTCACATGTGAAGATATAAAATAATATCTGAAGAAAAGTAAACACTTCCAATTAAAACTAAGGGTACATTTCATTTCATGTTGCCTGTCTTAACCAGTTGCATGACTAAAAGTCAGGCTGATTTGGATCTTTATCCTAAAGCAGGTAGATGATCACCATGCTAAATAGCTTTTTAGATCTTTTATTTTATGATCTTCCTCTGTAAATACCACTTGGAAGAGAACTCATTAACAGAAAAGGAGAGCAGCAGTGCATGGGCTAGGATTTGCAATTTGTAAGCTCACTCGACTATCAAAGGAGCCATAAGCTCGACAGCTATGTGCGTAGGAACTTAAAGTTAAGAGATTTCTTAACAAGCACATGCCAGTAATTTGAGAGGCTAATTGGTGTAGGAAGCAACACCCCAAAAGTTATTGGAGAGATTACATGGAAATTAATTAAATTGATTTAAAACACTTCTGAACATCAGCTATTTTAAGTGACAGTCTTGGATTGGACCATAAAATAACTGATTAAGTGTAAGTAAATGGAATTGGATTTGGATAACTAAATCATAGACAGCTGAAAGGGGATGGACTAGAATGTGATTAGAATAATCTTAAGGGGCAAATGAAATGAGAGGATCTTTCCAATTCTTATATCTTGTCATTACCTTTTTTAATGTGGACATTATTTGTTGTTGAGACAAGCAAGTCATGAGAAATAGCCATACAAATGAATACATTATTTGGCAAATGAAGGCAAGACCCTCCTATATGTCCCCCTTTTTTGTTACAGCAATGAAAAAGGAAAGTAAAGACATCAGAAGACAGCAGAAAAGTGGAAAGGTTTCCTTAGAAGATCTGGTTCATGGTGTGTTTAGCCATCAAATCTTTACAGAATTCCAGAAAGGATTAGACATTCATATAGACACAGCAAGAGATAAGGTACTGTGACTTGAAGAAAAGGCAGTTGTTTGAGTGGGCCTTAGAAGTTAGATAATCTGCTCTCCAGAGCTGAGATCAACAACATCCATTTCATCCTCCTAAATTGCCTCACCTCAGAAACTGCTTGCTAGTTTCTGTACAACAAAGATTTCCTTCCAGCATGTTTTTCCTATATAGCTCTGTGTTACAGTTTTACCTTCCTTTGAAGAAATTGAAGCTTAGTAATGTAGGATGCTGTTTGTTGTTCTGTCTTATCTTGCTGTTTCTGAAATTGGATTCACCTTTTACAGGTGTGCACAGAAATGTGAATGACTTTCCTTTAGGTAAGAGCTGGAGATTTACAAGGTGCTTGTGTTCAGATTTGCTGGTAATTAGATTAAAACAGATAATGATGTTCATGAAAGGTTTATAGTCTTCCCAAATTGGACTTAAATAAATATGAAGGAATATGTAAGACTTATTGCAGTAATTCAGTAGAACAGTTAGCCAACAACAGTTTTTGGAGCCAGGCTCTGAACAAGCTTCCTCTATCAAGTCATACTGACTGTTCTGTTCCCCAAAGTTTGAGTGTACACAGCCACTGCAAGAGAAAATGCAGTGACTTAAGACCATTTGAGATCCATTATTTGCAGGATTTAATAGCCAAACCTCTACAGACTTCAAAAGCCAAGAATACAGAGGTGGAAAAAGAGAAGCTGAAGCAAGACACTCTATGAAAAGGCTTTAAACTTTGTTAAGGAATGACTCAGAGGCCACTCAGAGGCTTTGGCCAATGCCAGGGTCATCCTATGCTTAAGTAAAGAGCAAGCAGGCACAAAGACACAGAGTCTTACCCAACACTGCCTATATTAAGTAGCAACACAAGTTATGGACAAATAACAGTCACTCATTTAGTGTAGACTTATGATCAGCAATCACTGCCCTTTCAGGAGCCACTATTATCATCTAAATACTCATAGATGAATGACGTAGTGAGCTATGACGAAAGGACTGGCAAGGCTTTGTGACGCAAGATGGGTATTGTGGAGAAAGATAAGCCATCCTTGAGGTACAAAGAAGAATTAAATGCTCTGGCAGAGAGTCAAAACACCATCCCATTTGATTCCTGAATACTGCCAACCTGGTATCTAGATGATCCCGGGAGAAACACTTTCACACTCTTCCCTACACTGTTTTCTTGTGGGATGTAGTGCAATTTCCCACAATGCAGCTTATTCTTGAGCTTGACACTTTTTACTCCGAAAAATGTTTCTCTGAGTAGATACTGCAAATCTATTTTGTTGTAATTTAAATCATTTCTCTTTTCCCACATACAGGAAACAAGAAAAGTGTGTTTCCTATATTTTGTTTCTACTTTAATCTCAGCAGAAGACTCATTACATCTCTCAGTCTTCATTATTATCCATAACTTTAGGCTCATTGCTTAGAGTCTCACACTGATCTACAAAATACTTGAGAGATGTACAGCCCAGATGTAAATTAACGCAATCAACTACACAATTGGATCTACATTTCAGACAATTATGCTGTTCCTTCTCTGTAGTCAGTTGGAGATGAATATGTATATCTGAAGATCCCTGTTGATGACTAAGACAGCCATGGGGCAATTACTCAGTTGGAGATATCTACATTGGAAAACAATGATTGTCTAACAGATGTTTGGTACTACTCAAGATGTTTCGGTGTACATGAGACATCTGCATGGAGCTGACAGATGTGCATAACCTATAGGGATTACTGTGCCATTCTGCACAAAGGTTCCCAAATTAATTTCGCCCTCCTTGTCCTGATTTTTCAATGAACTCTAGCTCTTTGCCCCACATGAATCTCCACTAAAATGCACATATTTAATTTGAATTGTTATAGACTCTTTCAGAACCCCCAAATTAAGTAATTACGAGCCTTCTACTAACTTATTTCCAACTGTATCTAAGATGATTTATATCATGGAAAATGTTATAGACTTTAGCACTTGTGCAAGCAGGTCTTTAGCAGCAGTCGCTCCTGTTATCTTTCCTGTTACTGATCCTGTTGAAAGGTATGGGGAAAGTGGTCATAGCCTCTCTCAGGCCTTGTTCTTCTTTGATAAATAAGTTCTTTTAGTTTCCACTCGAGAAACTTTCAATTTTTATGGTATTGCTTCTCTTCACTATTTGTTGTCTGAGTTTGTCTTACCAAATTTATTTTTACCAGTACCTGTGTAGCTAACCATACTGGTACACGGGACAAAACTTCTAAGTGTAAAACTGTGCAAATTTCAATAGTGAATTTCACCCCATATCTGTTGTTCTAGTACTTCAGCCTTTTTCAGACTTCCACTATTAATGTCCTTACATTTTCTATCTTAGTCATGTTTATCACTTCTTGATAATGCAAACATCACACTAAGGTCACGTGCCCCACCTTTCACATTTTCTTTCCACTACTGTTACTATTGTGTCATTTCCTATTCTTTCATTCTTGTTATCCATCTTCTCATTCCATTAAGTGAATTTGTAGCTGTAGTCTACAAAATTTGAGGGTCTCTCTAGATAACAATCTCCATTATTCCTTTCTCACTTTCTTTTTTCCGTAGGACTGAAGAACTTCAGCTAATTGTTTCATGAACCTCCACTTGACATTTGATAATTTGCATTTCTCCTGATTTCAGCTGGGACAAAGTTGATTTTCTTCTTGAATCATCTTCTGGCCTTCACTTTAACATCTTCTTTTCTTCTGTGAAGTGCAAGATCACGATAATAACGCCCTGAGATTCCAGTCACTAGCAGTTCTCCCAGAGAAGTATGCTCTGCCCTGAACCTGGGCATCTGGCAGTGTAACTTGTTGCTGATGATGACTCAGTTCTTCTTTATTATTTTCAGGGCCTTCTCCAGGCTCAGGTCTACATTTGTGCTCTTAGTTTGGATGCATGCAGAGGCTGTGAATCTTACTCCTTGATATGCACCTTGCCAGCAGACATGTTGCTTTGTAGATTTCGTATGAACCTTTGGTCATTGTCTTTCCAGTCATTGCTTTCCTTCCAGCTATAGTTATTTTGTTGTTTTTTGTGATTCTGGTTCTTTTCTGATATCTGTCTCTATTTTCTCTTCTTAGGGTATCTCTTCTCCCTCCTTACTTCCACGTACGCTTTTTTTTCCAGTGAAGCTAACTCATTTCTTCATTATTGTTAGCCTTTGGCTTCTTTTGGGTTCACAATCACATATTTTCCACCGACAGGGGTTTTCCCTAGCCTAGCAAAATGCTTTTATTTTCTTGTGCAATTGCCAGATGGCACTTACATATGCAGTTTCTACCAACACCTATTGCACTGAATGCAACACAAGTCCCACAGCTTCTGAACTCAGTCATCTTTAAAAAAGGAAACACTGCTGCTGTCACAAACTCACAAAGACCTTTTTTTATTACTATGTGAAAGCAGCTACAACATTTAAAAGTGAAAAATGCAAATGGAAAAAAAAAATCTGCTGCAACCTTTACCCTTACATCAACATAAATGTCTTTCCATGTAGATTACACTGAATCACGAACTTGAACACCGTATCACATTAATCCAAATGAAAATAAGTTGTAATACAAGATGTTCTTCAGGCAGAGTGTGGAGAATTCTTACAATCCAGTCAATGGCTTGTTCTGCAGCACAAAGTGTTTACAACACTACAATCCTGTTTATTTTGCTCTACCGTAACTTGCAACACCTACAAGCACCAGAAAAGTCTGGCAAAGATTCTACTCAAGAAATTCCCTACTTTCCTCTAAAAAAAAATAATTATATTAAAAATATCAGAGTGGCAGCCTGAGGGGCCAAACCACCTCCTGTCTCTTCTCTTTTGGCTTCCCTATCTGAACATGGCAGGTTTCAACATTGCCCAGAGGAACATTGTTCTTCCAGCAGAAGAACAAATATGGACAGATGGGAGAGAAAACAAACAGTCAGAAAAAAACATTAACATGATTAGCATGTACCTGCTAGTTCCTTTCCAGAATGTGCATGAAAAAGCAATGAATCTCCTAGCCAGTAACACAACCATGGAATTTCAACAGTGCTCATGTTTTCAAGCCTCCCTTAGCCCAGCACAGATAATTTTTTGGAGTTATTTATTATCTATGGCGTTAAACATCAAGCTCTAGGAAAGCAGTCTGAATTGATATTCCTAAATGTTTGTACCATTAATCCTTATGAATGCTTATCCATGTTTGATCATCGTAGGATAAAAGTAGCTACATTTCTGGAGTGCTTGACATGCAAGCTGTCCAGAGCCCACTCATAGCCTTCTGGAGCAGATTCACAGACTAATCTGAAAACCAGAAAACAAGGCTGGAAACTCTGTGTTGTCCCCCTATCCAGTGTAAGATTGAGTGTAATTTCATTGTGGCTCAATATTTCTCTAACCTGTCCTATTAGTAGTAGATGTTTTATAAAGTCCTAGACAAGACTGAAGGGTCGATGATCCTCCTGGGTCCCTTCCAACTTGGGATATTCTATGATTCTATGAAAATTCAGTGGGTTGTTTCAAACCTGTGTCTTGGCCCAAATGAAGCACTGTATTGCAGCACATGCTATCATGTCATTAATTAATGCCACTTTTTATATATTGCATCCTCAGTGAATAAGACTCTGCTCATTCATGCCTAGCTAATTCAATCTTCCATGAATAAGGAATTTTAAGTATCACTCCTTTTACAGTCAGCAACTTTAAAGTCAAAGATGCTTGAGTGCACATTTCTCAAATGCTGATAAGTCTTCATTTTTACCACAAAATATTTTAAACATCACAAAGCTCTGCTCATAACACCTGCTAAAGGCCTCCTGCTGCCACCCAGCTGGAAAGATAGCCAATACCATATTGTTCAAAAAACACATTAGGCTTCTCTGTGAATATTGTCTGTCTAATAGAGGAGGTTTTTGGTAAACAACTCAATTCAAACAGTATTTTATGAAAAAAAAAACATTTCTGCTTCGTGGGGAATGGATTATAGACAGGAAAAAGACCTGGTAATGCTAGCTTCCAATACTTGAACTAATATACTAATTCTTTTTTTAAATCTCAGAAAAGTTAAGCTCTTAATCTGCATGTAGAACAATTGCTAGACCAAGTCAATATTATTTTTCTGTAATATGTATCAAGTAAGCATGGTCAATTTCATTACTTTTTGTGAAAAATACTAATCTCTTTGTTCATTTTAGTACTTGGTTACAAGGCCTGATACATCTTACATTTCGCTATTATGATTTCATTCCCTAATCTAAGCAATACCAGGAAATGAAAAGACAAAAAAAAGCTTTATCTATAAGCATATTGCACACTCACAGAATTGTTTCAGGCGTCTCTGTTTGCTGAAATGATTTTTCTTTTCCTTGAACTCTTGCAGTATGTAGCAAAAACATCTCCCATTCTAAATTCAGAACATCTAGAGGGAATACTGCCAGATATAACTAGATCCCAGCACAATTTTGAGTTTCGTGACACTTGTCAAATTTAATTACTCCTCATGCATTAGCTTCCCTTGACTTAAAATTTTATTATTAAGATATAAACTATTAATTTATACTCCATATATTAATTTTTAAAAAAGAAACTCTTTGCTTGAATGGATTGCAACTTTGAAGATAAGCAAACAAGCACTTTATTCCAACATCATTTTAATAAACAGAAAGTATAATCTGTTGCTTATGCTCCCTAAAGGTATCAAAATGGTTTCTGGTTGAGACCACAGCTTTGCAGCCTTCTTTAAAATGTAAGTCAAACTTTATTGTAGAAGAAGAAATCAAGCAATGCATTGAAGAAAACCTGAAGGCCTTTAAGAGCTAAACGCTGTCCAGGAGAGATAGTGGACATCTTCTAATATCTGAGGTGGAAATCAGCTTCCACCCTAAGATGACATGAGATTTAATAGACATGTAATAGAATGGAAATTTACTTTCTGACATTTATGATCAGTGTGATATATGCAAAACTACATATTCTCTTTGGCCACAGACTCATCTTTCCCACAATGAAGTAAAAAACTAAAACAAAACAATTTCAGCCTGTATCGTATGAAAGGATGCAAACCTGAGAATATTCAGCTCACATGATCAACATCCAGATTAAACTTTAAGCACAGGAATGAATATATTGGGTTTTCAAAGTTGTTTCACTGGAAGCTGCTGAGTTTTCTGCACCAATGAAAAACTGAAGTGCTAATTTGGAAAATTAGATATTGGCCTCGTTTCCTCATTTTACATACAAAATTTGAACACGTAGTTCTGGGACTTGATGTTCATACATTTCAGAAGTGTCACTCAGCTAAGAACACCAAGCACTTGGCAGTGACCCATGTGGTTATTTACTGCAATTCTGTTGACAGGCTGATAACCTCTTTTCACCAGCAATTCACTCATTCACCAGGAAAAGAGAAGTCAGACTAGGCTCCCTGCCAAGGGCTACCTTGAGAGCTAAATGTGACCCAGGACTAGAGATAGCATCTCTCCTCCAAACCACATCTCGATTAGTCTACAGCTGCTGTCTTTCCAAACTGTGATAAGACAAGAACTCATTCATGGCCCTCACTCATGGACTTTGGCAATGTGTTACCAGTCTTATTCTTAACTATTGTAGTTCATAATTTTGCATTTCACCCTTCCCTTACTCAAAATTATTTTTCCAGGGTGTCGGTGGTAACAATGCTTTCACCCAAGCAACTCTCTTGTCCATTATCCTTCCCCCATTACAGCATGATGATGAAGTGAAATTTCTATCTTCTTTTCATTTCTTTTGTCCTCTCAGAAACTCAAAGGGTGTGCATACATTAAGGGTTGATACAAAGCCTGGACTGGGTACCACAGGATTAACACTGAGCGATGTGGAGGTTGATCTTTGATAAAAGAATGACTGAAATTCTCAAGTAGCCTTAAATTAGAGTAGTTCTTCCTTGTCCTTATATATGAAAGTTACTTTCATGTATTGTCAGGCATACAGTTATTAAACAGGAAAACCAACTATTTTTAGGTTAAAAGAGAAGAATTAAGAGACAGTGCCTTAGAAATGTCTTAAAAGGGTAGATGTTGCACTGAGGGACATTGTCAGTGGGCATGGTGGTGATGGATTGATGGTTGGACTTGATGGTCTTAGTGGTCTTTTCCAACATCAATGATTCTGTGATTCTATGATTCTATGAGGAGACAATCTTTTCCTAGCAGCCATCAGCACTGTTTATCTGAAAGGTCTAACACGAAGATTAGGGGCTGGTTCAGGCTGCAGGCTCCAGAGATCATAACAGACATATTTGTCTGTACATAATTGCCTCTGCGGACATCTACAGCCCTTTCTCTGGGCTTCTCTTGTGCAATCTGTTAAATATTTAACCATTGCTAAGGTATATGAAAGACAGACTTGGGAACAACAGTTACGCTGCTCAGGATGCAGCCTGTCAGTCATAAAGGGTAGAGCATTAAATTTTTATGCTGTTTTATTCTTTTTTATTGATTTTGATTATTCTTGTTTTGAAGTTCAGATCCCCTGGAGCGTGCTGGTTTCATACTTTTGAGCACTAGACCCATTTTTATTGACAGCTTGGGTGTGTACCGCAATAGAACGGTATAGCAGCAGATAACTAAGAAGGGTACATGGTTGGCTAAATTCTGCCGTTGTTGAGTTGCCAATCAAAATTCACATTATTATGCAAAAAAAAGGTTGTTGTATTCACAGTGATGGAACTTCACTGTCAGTCTAAAGCATTATACATAGACACAGCCTCAGACCAAGGTCTAAAAATGGTTTGACTGACAACTGTACTCTGGGGAGAGCAGAATTATCCCCTCCCAGTATTAATTACATGTCTCTTGTAAATACATATATTTAAAAATATTAACTTAGGCACAGCTGTGTTTAACTATGATTTTCTTCCTAATCTTCCAGAGAGTTCCTTAATATTTGTGCAAGACTTTGAAGAATTGACATGATAAGTATTATTGTTAAGCTGTCTGCTTCTCTCTTGAAAAATACAGCATAGCTAAAAAAAGCAAAAGAGTTTCCAGTACAACTCAGGACAGTTAGACGCTAAAAATTTTCAGAAAGCAAAATGCTTTTTCAACCAGAAACTTTTCCTGTTGCTCTTCAAGTTGAGGGTTTGGAAAGGAAAATACAATCCATTTTTTTCACTTGGCATTTACTTTCCAACTTATCCTCTGATTCTTTTGCCCTAGAAGCACTTCTTCTCTTCTCTCATTGACTCAAAACAAGTTCCTTTCCCAGCCATGATGAACTGACTCTGAAAGTCTCTGTACAAACTGAAAATTCAAGGACAATTTTGGCAGAAAACCAGAGAGATATAAACCACTCTACAATATATTTAGTCTTAAAATGAGAAGAATTTCTTCTAATCCTATATAGTGTATTTAGCTCTGTATTAGCCAATGATATATATCTGAAGATGAGTTTAACTAGGGTTGTTTATAACGTTATATATATTTCTAAAACATTTCTGTGATTCTTTTCATGAGTGATTTGCCTTGATTTTTTCTGTATTTCAGTTTTTACAGGTTCCAGATGGATCTCAGTTATGATAATATCTGTCTGGTGCTTAAGCACTTTGTTCATCTTCTTCAAAAATAGGCAGATGGAGTTTAGCTAAATTCTGTAGGGATGTGCCTAGTAAACAAGTGGGAATGAACTCGGGTATGAAAAACTGTATGCTAAGCTTGCTTCACTTTCATTGCTCCTCTGCAAGAAAATACCAAATCTTCCCAAGGCATACTTTCATCACTAATTGATGAATATATCCAACTTATTGAGGTGCATCATAGCAAGCAACCTATGCAGACACAGGAGGAGAGCCTGTTCTTTAGAGGCTGCCTTGCAGAGGTGCTAAATACAAAATAATCTATTAATAACTAGACAAGAAAGGACAAGGAACTTAAGGATAATCAAATAAATTGTCTGGATTAGCCAAATTAACCATGTGCTCAACATACAGATTCTGGATTTTGTTAGCATTTTTGACGTGTAAAGACGTTGTATGTGGTCAAAATATTTTGCTCCCTTGCAGTGTAAGAGCATAAAGTAGCTATCAGCTGGAGAAGCTGAAAAGCCAGGTGTCCAAAAAGGCTGTACTAGGATCAAATATGGATGGAGGATGCCTGGGCTTCTGACCACAGCTTCCTGCTGCGTCTTGGTTTCTCTACATCTTTAGCAAAATACCAGCAAGAACTCCTATGGAGCCATGGGGCTGGATGGTGTCAGAGGCTTCTTTCAGAAAGATAATGCCTGAAACTTGTCTGACGTTGACTACACACAAGGAGATGATCGCTGTAGTCATACTAAGCACCTAGCCCCTTTCCAGATATGGAACAGCAGGTGAAGATACATCCAGATCTGCAGTTACATCATATCACAACTGTGGTTCTTAGATTATGGCAGTTATCTATGAGCATCTGAGTTTCCCTTTTCTCAGTATTGGGGCGATGTGATCTGGGGATAGTGGCATGAGAAAGTGAAACATTTAAGATGAAAGAAAAGGATAGAAGGAAGAAGTGAAAAGAAACTATCTGGTGTGAGAGAGCAGAGTGGTATAGCATCATTGAATTGTTTGAGTCGGAAGGGACATTTGAAGGCCATCTAGCCCAATTCCCCTGCAATTAACAGGGACATCTACAGCGAGATCAAATGCATTAGGATGATAAGAACAAGGGGAAAATTGCAGGCTTTTAGGTATTGTATTATAAAAGGTAGCCATAACAAGTATGAATGCTGTTGAATAGTTGAAAAATACTGAGCCATAGGACAGGAGAGAAGTGATGATAAAGAGAGCTGAAATGAACTACTGTATCTAACTTTTTTCTCCATGCCAGGTTAAAAAGCAACAGCACACTCTTCTTCAAGCAGCCAGTAAATTACAACTGCATTTTGCAGAGGTGACTGATGCTAAGCTCTTTCCATAAATTCATGACTTTTTGGTCAACCATTTTTTTTTTTTCACTAATCATTGCAAAAGTTCCCAAGCTTCATAATAACTACATATTGAGAAGTGTTTTATAGTTTGTGACACACAATGTCAGTGGTCTAAGGATGTTGCAGGGCTTGAAGTCTGTTACCTTATGATCAGTACCTATTAGTGAGCAGAACTAGTGACCCAGGTTGTTCACTATGATTTTACACCTCCAAGGGCTGGCTATAGGTATAGGAGAAAACGAAGCATGGGCTTTGAAGTCACCTGTGCAAACCTTTACCCACACTGAAGTGGGGGACTCCTCAAGGTTATCTATCACCTCCCACTTCTAAGCAGCACCCACCACTCCTTCTTGTTGTGAGATGTTGATGGCCAGCTGAAGATTTCAGCAGCCATTTGTGAAGTCAGAAATTCTGCATCCCAGTTCTTACTGCATTCTTTGGCTTATTCACTCTGTGGGATAATGCCTATCCTACCATGCCTCTGCACAGCACACGGTAGAGCAGGACACAGTCTCAGTCATGGCTCCCGCACAATACAGTTACATATAAATAAGTTGTTACTTCAAGTACCTAAAACCCATGGCATGGCATATAATTACCCTTTATTTAGTGCATAATAAATGTCATAGCCTTTTAATATGATTACTTGTGCTCTTGTGTTAATTTTTTGAGTGTTTTAGGGCAATGAAATTCAATACAGATACGGCTACAGTGACATTTGGTTTAATTAATTTTTCTATTATGTCACAGCTTGAATGAGAAGCAATTAAATATTAAAAAAAGAGAGAGAGTATGATGCTTATTTTGTACTTTGGAAGAATTGTCCGTTTGCTTATGAAATTGCCCTTAAAGTAAATGAAAAAAAGTGAAGTAGTTCTCCACTCCTGACTAGTTATCTGGTGATGTGTTTTTTTTTTTTTTTTTTTTTTTTTTTTTTTTTTTTTTTNTTTTTTTGTGGAAGATGGTGTTGATAAAGTTATAATGTTGATGGTCATAGGGCCTCACTGTTCTGAGGCACCTGCAGCACCAGGTGCAGTGGGATCCCAGTCTCGAGATGAGCCTTCCTTGAGATTGTTGTTATTCCAATATTGGTTAATAATTACAAAAAAAAATATTGGGCTCATCTCAGATAATTTAGTTACCACACATCCAACAAATTAGGGGTAAATATAAAAGCAATGCTGTCTAATCCTAATAGTTCCAAAATCTAGAGATCTTTTTTTTACCCATGTATTTTATACATCATGAATATTCTGATTCAATGAGCTTTCCATGCTAGGCAAGTCCCAGCTGTCACAGAGACAGGGCTATACCAGGTACTTAGAACTACAGAGGCTGCTAGTGAAGACAGACTGGTAGAAGATTTCCCATCATAATTGTTACTCCACCCCACTAGTGACACAAAGTCAGCCAGCAAAGCAATTGCCAGATAGCAATTACAGTATTTTCCTAGGAAGCAAAAATCAAAGAATCATAGAAGACTTTCAGTTGGAAAGGACCTTTAAAGGTCATCTAGTCCAACTCCACTGCAATGAACAGGGACATCTACAAGCCTAGCTTAAATCTCTTCTGTCCCTTAAAATGCTGCAAACAGTAGGTTGGACTCTAGACAATGACTCAACAACCTGGATGTGCAAAATAAATGAATAAAAATTGAGATTTACTTAATCAGAGACCTAAGGCATGCAGATGTACCTCTATATTGCAATCACTGAGACACAAGCTCTCAGGGGATGCCTAGATGCTTGTACGAGCATATGTTTTACATTTTATCCAGTGACTTCTTAATACAACGTTCAAAACACTAGTATCTCTCTTTACTTGTCATAGGTTGGCATATATCTGCTCCCTAGTGAGTTATTTGACAGCAAAAAATTATCAGGCAGATTCAAGTATAAAAGTTTCAAATTGTAGTGATAAATGGCAAACTCTGCTTGGATGGGAAGTAATTAAGATTGTAATGATACATTTAGCTCAGGAGGTGGGGAAAACAGAAATAACACCTAGTATTTTCAGTCATTAAGCACAGAAGTATTTTGCCAATTAAAATCTTACGGTGAGGAGGAAAGCGCAAAGTACTTGCATGATGATGACTCATTTCTTGCTTAGACAAAACTGCTAATGAAGAATTTTGCATGCCTTCACAACAAGGTTTCTTTTCACCTGAGCCCCATACGATAACATCAGATTTGGCTTACACTGAATTAAAATATCCTGGGGAGATAAGTAATAATCTAATTAAAATTTCAGACCCTTCAAAACCTACTTCTATCTGGCCACAACCATTTCAGTTGTAACTGTTAAGTTATATCATAGCAAAAGCTGGGTGGTCTGATGGATATTTTAAGGCGCTATGTGGGGAAGTTATGGTCTGGTTCAGGCCATACTATTAAACCTATGTGATAAACAGGGCTTGTTTGATGCTACAGCTAACTTAAGCATTACCAAAAAAAAAAAAAAAAAGAAAGAAAATTGCAGCATAAAATCTTTGCAGTAGATATAGAATGGGTACATGCCATGTGGTGGTAGGTCATAGTACACCAATGAGCTACAACATGAAACTCGATTTGACTCAAGTCTGGTTTAATTTCCAGTGCTTTGATTATTGTTACAAGTTTGTTTGATTTTCATTTTTTTTTCTGTTTTCTTTTCTGATAAAGGAAAACATTTCCCTGCCTTAAAGCTGCCTCCCTGTTTCAAATCCACTGTTACTTTTGAAGATTCCTAAGAACAAGGACTACCTTCATAGTTTGTTTTCCTCGCCTTCCTAGGATGAAATTTATATGGGGAACCTAGAGTAAAGCAAAAGTGGAAGAGAGATGCACAGTGACTTGGATTTTAGACTACTATTTAATAAAGAACTTTTTTTTTCTAGCTTTACTCTGCCTTCCTAAATGCAAATTAACCAGATGTGTTATTATTAAGTTAATATTGTTATTCATTGGTTTGTTGCACAAGCACTCACATTCCATGTCTTTTGACCAGCCATTTGTATTTCATTTGGATCTTTGCGTAGGGATCTTTGCTCAGATCTTACATCCGCCTTAGTCATGGTCCCACTTGCCCAATCCTACTTATGTATGATTCATTGCTACACATTTTCTTAAAATGCATGCAAAGTACCTTCCAAATATCTGTGCAGTATAGCCACTTCTGCAACTGCAGGGACAGTTTCCACTGGTTGTTCACAAGTCAAAACCTCTAACTGCCCACTGACTTTTTCCAAATATGTCATCTGTTGGCATTACAATCTCACAGCCAAGGGGTAAAAATCACTATTATCATTCCAGCCAATTTATTTCAGTTATCTGATCATCACTGAAGCCCAAAAGACAAAATACAGTATAGGTGTTCTGCTACTTCTTACTGTAGATACCCATAGCTGAACTAGATATCTAGGTGCGGAGGTTTTGCAGTAGTTAAGCAGAATGAATAAAACATTCTGCTCTCCTTTGCAACACAAAGCTTTAGAGAATTAATCAACTGCCTTCTGTTTATTCCAAAAGAAATATATGAGAAAAACAAATGTTTTATTTTTATCCTCATCCTCATCTTTAAAATGTTGAGACAAAATAATCGTAAAATACATAGCAATCAACAGATAATCAGATTTTTGAGAAGCTATGGCAATCTAAAGGTTACATAAACTTCAGCTAAGCCTCCAAACATAGCTGTTTAAACATTATGGAAATTTGATTTTTAACTTAGTGTAATACAAAAAGGCTTTTACCCTAACAAATATATGATCTAAATTCAAAAGCTAAGCGGAGCTATTAAAGCCACCCTAATGTGCGTGTACATTGGTAGCTAGCATGAGTCACCCAAATTGAAGATGTTGGGCAGAGATTTCTTTCGAAATATCCTTGTTTCTAACAAAAAAATATATATAATTAAATATAGATTAGCATGTTTCTGCAATAAAAAATGCATTATCTACTAAAATAGCTAATGATAAAACATTATATTCAGATAATGAAGAGACCATAGAGGGAAGGACATAACTGATCCTTCTTTGACCTACAGGATTTTAAATTTCCTTATTTAAAATAAAAAATAATCAATAGTGAATAGCCTCTCTGCTATACACATATCATACCTTTTTTTTTTTTTTTATCAATTTGGTTTAAATAACTGTCCACCAGTATGCTGGAACTGGAGCTGTTTCCTTCTAATTTCAGAGCAAAGACCATATAGTAATCTGTAGTTTACAGCTGTCCAGGAAAAGAAATTTTACAGTGAGATATTAATTAGCAGTACAAGTTTATTGGTTTGGGGTAGGGCTTTTTTTCCCCTGCTAATTCTTTTTTTCTCATTGTCGATCATTTCTTTAGAAAGTTTTTCAGAGCATATACTTCACTGTAGTATAAACGTTACATGTCTTTAGAAAAGCATTTGGAAGAAATAAAGGAAGGTCCCTGCATCCAGTAGCCAACATCTTATTTTATGAGAAAACCAAGATGAGATAACAGGGTCACTGCATTGCAGGAGGATGTGTGATCATGGACTTTGATCAAGGACAAATCAGTGCTGCTGGGACAGAAAGAGAGAATATAGAGAATTTTGCCTCCAGCAGCCACCCACTTTGTTGTCCCAGTCCTCCAAAAAGTGGGAGACCAGGAGGGGCATCAAGAGCCAAGAATTAACGTTGGCCTTGGTAGTCCCACATTTTCCCATTGTAATTTTCCTATTTGATCTTAATTACACTCTATTTTCAGAGGGGTTTTAGTTTTCTAAGATCAGTACTAACTAAAAGCACTTCAGATAGTTATCACTGAGGACATATTCAGTGATAAGACTAGAGGGAATGGCCTCAAGTTGCACCAAGGGAGGTTCAGGTTGGATATTAGGAAAAATTTCTTCTCCGAAAGAGTGGTCAGGCACTGACACAGGCTGCCCAGGGAGGTGAGGGAGTCACTGTCCCTGGAGGTGTTCAAGAACCATGGAGATACGGTACTAAGGGACATAGTTGAGAGGGAAAATATTGGTGGCAGATGGATGGTTGCACTAGATGACCTTGGAGGGCTTTTCCAACCTTGTTGATTAAATGCTCCCACTGGAGATTTTTGTCATTTATAAGGCTACCAGCTTCAGGAATCAGATTTCACTCTGTGAGTTTCGTATTGTTAAAAACGCTATTTGTCCCTTCCTGCTTCTATCTGCAGAAATAACCACTTGTACAAGTTTGTTAAACAATACATTTAATTGTATTTGTCGTGCCAAGTGGAGCATAAAGTCTGTGTGGGGTAGAATTTGTAGCTAACAAAACAGCTCTCTGGAAAAGATTTTTGTGCTATTTTACGGTACACGTCTTCTCTTAAAATGTCACTTGGCTTTACGAGAATCCTGGACTGTAACTTTCCAAGGTAATGAGCAAGACATGAGTCATGGCTCTCTTATTCTTTTCTTTCATTCTTTTTTTCTTTTTCTTTTCATCTTATACACAGATTTGAAATATGATTTTTTCTTTTTAAAACTTCATTTAAACCAAAAATGATCTGGATAATAAATCAATGTTAATCTGCTAATATACTCAGAAAACTGAAGCCATTGTCCTATTTGGCACAATAGTTTGTTAAACTTATGAGTTCATCCAGTTAACTAATTACTACAAAACTCCTAGCTTGTCAGAATGAGACCCTCTAAGTCTTCTTTTTTTTTCCTCCTCTTTTACAATGCATCTAAAATATTTCTCTTTTCATAGTATGGATGCAAGAATCCTGCTCTCCTTCCAGTTCTTAACCAGTAACTATAGAAGACAATTTCAAATAAATATCATGAGATTGGATTGAGCCATAAGAACAAGTTACTACAAGGTTATTAAGTATGATTTTCTCACCTGTTATTTATCTTGGAATAACTGTTCTTAGACATAGTTTTATCCCAGAACAAGCATGACATAATAAGGGGTACATGTTACCATGCTCTACAAGAGTAGAACAATTTTAGCTTCTATTAGCCTAAGCAATAGAAAATGTGCAAAAGGAGATAAGAAGTTTTAAATCCACACCCTATAGAGCTTACTTTGTGGAAAAAATTATTCCAAATAATACAAGTCTGAGTCGAATCCTGCCTGCATTCTGAGAAAGCACCTGTACAGCACCCTTCTTCAGGCTTCAAAAGGCTTCAAAACCACATCCAAACATAACTTTTCTATTCACAGTCCACTTATGTTCCTATAAGCAAAAGCCTAAAACCTTCTAGGCTTAAGTAAACAAGTTTGAATGCTATGATCACCAGAAGTTATGCACTGTTTTGTTGCAGGAGGATGCAGATCCTTGAGCTCTTTCCCAAATTTGGAGGATGCACAAAAATGAATACTGTTTCCAGTGCAACCAATGAATTTGTATCTTTTTTTCAAATATTCAATGTGGCTAACTTTTTGGGCTTCTGCTGTGAAAAACAGGAGTTAATTTTGAGTCTGGGGCCTAAAAACAAAAATTAACACCACTAAATCTCCAAACTGCCAAGGAATGGAAATATTACATACACTCAACTCCGAGTTATACTGGATAACAAAGACCAGGAACGAACAAAAAAAAAAAAAAAAAGGAAAAAAAAAAAAAGCCCAAACAAATTACATAGAAGTAGGTTACATCATAACCACATGGTTAGAATATTCATCTTTGAAGAACTTGCCAAGATTTTTCCATATAAAACAGCTTTAGGACACAATACAGAGTAGCCTGGACAGTAAGATGCAGGTCTCTCCCCAGTGTAGAGTTTCTGGGGAAGATGAAGTCCCACCTCTTCCACTTGCACAAAGAGCTGAAAATGGGATCTGCATGAAGTGAAAGATTAGGACATTGGATGCCTCATCCCTGGAGGTGCTCAAGGCCAGGTTGAATGTGACCCTGGGCAACCTGATCTAGTGCCTGATTTAGTGATTGGCAACCCTGTTCGCAGCAGGCAGGTTGGAACTGGATGATCTTTGAGGTCCATTCCAACCCACACCATTCTATGATTCTATGATGAGTACAGACCATCTGCCAAAGTTCCTGCCTCCATGTGCTGTTGCCTCCATCACTGCTTATTGATCAAAAGACTTGCAAAATTGCAAGGATCAGCTTTTCAGCTACTACAGACTGAAGTATCAAACTTTAAACCTTAGAACAAGATGCTGAATTCATTAACCACTGCATTTAAACTTCTTTCTTCCTAAAAAGAAACAACAGGTCTTCTATAATTTTCTGTACATTGGGTTTTCTTGTGACTGTTGCCACTGTTGGTGCTTGGTAGTGTATCTTACTTAAATTTAATACTTGTTTGGCTTCGGTAAATAGTACAGAAGTTGCCCTAAATTATGTAAAATAAGTTTTGAAAACAGTTGCAGTATTTAGAATAATTGTGTTGGCCAGAGATGAGTCATAAGTAACAAAATGCAAGGAATAAAAATTTGATGCTATCATGTTTGGCTGAAATAGTTCTACTCCTTTAGGCAAAACTGAGTCAATAATTATGTCTTGTACCTTCTATTTTTATGATATTTTCTCTGTTATTTGTTTAATATAATGGGATTATGCATCATAATAAAAGGAAAACATCGTTGTTATGTGCTTGCTCTAAAAACATAGCTATTTTTGGTTGTGATCTCAGAATTATTATTCTTCAAGTCAAAGTCAATTCACTGCCTGTTTAACGTTATTACATTAATATCACCTGTAATGTTTATGGAAAATAGTAATGAAGTCATAAATATGACCCTTTGAATATCAATCAGCCTTTACAAGGGATAAAAAAAGAAGTGTGCCTTTTCTTATAATAGGCAAGAGTCCAAATGATAAGTTTCAGAAGTAAACTTGAGTACATGCAAGATGAAATGAATTGAGGGAGAAACCTCAGCACTGTAGCATACAAATATAAAAATTAGGGAATCAGAGAAAGATGAGGAAAGATGGATTTAAACAGAGGAGCAGATTCATACACACTGTATTTTAAGAACTCCTTTCCAACCCACTGTGACCAGTTGCTTACCTAGCAGAAAAATAGCAGGAGCTTTCCAGAAGCTGGGATTCCTGGGGCAGGACTGAGCATCCCCATTCCTCACAGAATCATTTGAGTTGGAAGGGACCCTTAAAGGTCATCTTATACAGCTCCTCTGCAATGCACAGGGACACCTACAGTTCAACCAGGAGTCAGAACCCCATCCAGCCTGATCTTGAGTGCAGGGATGGGGTATCCACCACCTCTCTGGCATGCACTACTTCAAATCAGCCTTCACAAGAAGGCAGAGCACTTAAAGACTTACATGGTAAGCCAACCACCACCATGCTAAGTCACAAACTACCTCCCTGGGACTCTGCCACTCTTTGCTGATTCAGAGCACCTGGCATGGTGCATCAGCCTAAAGCTGTTTGCTGTGACATAACCCACTCTAGAAGCACCAGGGAAAGATCTTTTTACAGCACACCAGGTGACTGCAACCACTTATCATAATAATTATACACACAGCCTTTATACTAAAACTCCGGGGTGCTGAATGGTAACAGCTCCAAATCTTGGGAAAGTTCAAAATGTAAATCATACTCCTCAATAATGTGTTTTCACATCTGTAGCTCAGTGCTGCCTCACAGCACTCTCAATAAAACTAAGCAATTAACAGAGTGGGATTTATTGGGTACAGCAAGCTCTGTTGTCCCTGTCTGGACCATCCGTGCCATTCTCAGACTGTTACACAAGCACAGCAACTCCTTTTTGAAGTGTAACATGATAGACCAGCCAAGAAAGGCATAACAACAGCAAAAGAAGGATATGAATACTGAATATTCAAACTACTCCATTACTTATTCTCTTTTTTTTTTTTCCTTTTAACAAGTAGGGAAGAGATTTTCTACTTTGTCTATTCAAGAAGAAAAAAGCCAGAGAAAAACCCAGCTCACATTGGTGCTTATGAAAGACTCATGGGATTTTAAGGCTCTAGACAATAAATCTTAAATATTGATGAGGCTACATCTTCAGCAATATTTAACAGTGTGGATCTGTGATGGATTAAAACGAGGAATAGAAAATAAGAATATGTGATGAATTATCCAGTCTTAGCATAATACTTAGACAGATCTCAGTTGCTTGTTGGCAACTTCAGTCACTGCTACAATGTGCTGAGGCACAACACTTCGAAGACATGATGGAGAGTGCCATCAGGTTAATACTGAACTTCTTCCAGTATATCTTCATGTTAATCCTTTGCCCTCTAATACCTGTTTGATTGTGCAAATTTTTATGACAAAAGTCTTTAATATTTAAGCCCCTTAGCCTTTTCTACGATAATTGGCCTTCTCCTATGCTATCTCAGGGACATTAATTCAGCACTGATTTCTTGCCAGTCCCTCAAGATAAAGTCAAAGAACTGTAGCAACGATTTATTTTTCCTTTTTTTAAAGAATGACATCAACTTTTTAGTAGAGATGGGAAAACAAACAGCAGAAAGGCACAAGATTTGCCACCGATAAAGATGTAACACAAAAAATGAGCATTTAAGACTGCTGCCACTAATGCTTTGGAGTTAATTTTCCATTTTAGGCCGAGATGATAGTACACAGAACTTCAGTGTGATGGGAAAAACCCATGCAATAGTTGAGGTCTTCTACCTTCCAGCCAACAAACAAACTAAACTAGAAATAAAAGAAGATTGTCTTTACCACCTTACAGAGGTGAAAAATCACCTTACATTTTCAGCTTTCCACATGACATACAGAGGTTTATATACATTTTATGTCCACTGCTTATGGGACACATTCTTAGTTCCAAGGTGGAATCATCGTATAATCATGTCCTTTGTGGCGACTGTTGGAAATGAGCCTGCTTCTCTTGATGCATCACGAAATATTTGAACCTTATGAAACTTTTCAAATTTCATAGAGAGGTTATTGTAAACCATAGTGACGAGAATAGGTTTCTGGAGAGACAGTGCTATACCACTTTTTTCTACCCTTAGATTTCAAATTTTTTTCAGTATACATATTTAGCTCATGAGAACGAGTTCAATATAAATATATGGGGTTATTTAATTCAATTTCCCATTGGACTGGTGTTTAATACTGCTGAAATTTCCAGAAACCCATGGTACTAATATATGTGGACATGAAAGGCTTCATTCAGTGTGTGTGCTAGTTCAGTGTTTTAGAAAAGAATCAACCAAAAAGGGCTAATTGGATTAACTAACACATAGCTAAATACCTCCCTCTTCCAAACATGTGCACACACACACTCCTCACTTCAGAATCAAAGACCCACGACACCAGATGCTCTGAAAACACAGTGACCAATAGCAAGTTAAACCTTGCACATCACAGACTTAATGCATAGCCTCTCCAGCAATGAAAAGACAAAATGATTTTGTGAAAAGTGCTTAAGAGATTATTTGCATTATGCAATACTAAGCATGTTCTTGCAGTTCACTACTGACATCAATCGCAGTTGAAAGGATTGTGACCTGAAATGCTTGAAAAAGTGTTGAAAAATTTTGCAGAATTATTGTACAGATAGAGAATATAAAAATGATTTGGTTTGCATCTCCCAGGAGACTGCTTTGGGCTTCATGTATCCTAGCAAAGATGTTAGTCTGAACCTTATAGCTAGACTTTCTTTCTAACCACCGGGAAAGACTTAATCTCATATTGGTAAAACCTGCTGTGGGAGGAAATGAACTGTGCCCTAGAAATGTCCATTTCTCTCCATCGTGTAATGACAATCTAATCTCAGACACAGAGTTATATATTACAGATGTGAAGAGTTTGATTGCCCCCCACAGATCAGGATGATAAGTTACTACAACAACACACCCATAATTTCTGTTTGCACTATATATCAATAAATATTTACTACTCTGATTACAAGTATTACCACTACTCTTAAGTTATGTATGAATACTATCAACCTCCATTCTTTTTTTTTGTTAATATTGTTAATTGTTAATATCTATTAAATTAACAAATATTTCCTACTTAAGGAATAAAAAATATTTGCAAGGGAGCAGAACTTACATCTCAGTCTCTTACATTTCATGGTCCAGAGAATTTATTGCTAGTTATTTTACAATAGTCTGTGATCACAGGTTAATTATCCCACATCAGAGGTATCCAGAGGTGGAGTCACAACTTTGGTAAGAGGCCCAACATATCATACACAGTTGACAGATGATGCAACCAAGACTGAAGTCTGTAAGACAGCCTGCTGGAATCATAGAGTCATAGAATGGCCTGGGTTGAAAAGAACCGTAATGATCATCTAGTTTCAATCCCCCTGCTGAGTGCAGGGTTGCCAACCACCAGACCAGGCTGCCCAGAGCAACATCCAGCCTGGCCTTGAATGCCTCCAGGGATGGGGCATCCACAACCTCCTTGGGCAACCTGTTCCAGTGCGTCACCACCCTCTGTGTGAAAAACTTCCTCCTAACATCTAACCTAAATCTCTTAGGTTAAAACCATTCCTCCTTGTCTTATCACTATCCACCCATGTATCCATCATTCCAAACAGGAAAGCTAGGTTGCATAAGCTTGACAGAGATAAAGGGGAAAAGACTAATTTAATTTAGTTTTTACCAATAAAAAAAATCTTCGGGAAAGGCTTGCATGCCTGATGTAAAATGAAGGGATTAGTTATGTGCGTATCAACCTACATTAAGGCAATTTAAAATAAACAAATAAAACAATTTTACTGGCAGCAGAATATAAGACAACTTAGTCTAGATGACAGCATTATATACTAATCAACATAGTGCCATAATAGGTGATACATCCTCCACTTCAACATTCAGGAGTCACTAAATATATACAAAGTATTCAGGAATCATGAGCGTACTTGTACCGGACCATCTGCAGTATTATTAACTCTCCTCGCTTAGTTGAAACAAATTAGAAGAGATTGGAGTAATTGGAAAGACATTTTTATAACTTGAATCCTGGCACACTGAATGTTATCAAGATAAATGCTCTGTTCAGACTTAGTTCTCTCTGTTCTGTCTACTGATTGCCTTGAGCAGAGAGAAAGCATTATGAGATAGCCAAGTGGTAATTGGCAAATTTATTTGGAGTGAAAAATTCACTGGAGTTCAAAGGAGAAATCAACCCCTAGTCCTTCCACCCTTACTCTTCTCAGTCTACCCACGAATATCAAAGTGCAAATGAAAACGAATCACTGCTGCCCGTCTGGGTGGGAGCACAGCAGTCAAGTGCCAGGTTGCATTGATTCTGTATGGGGTGAAGTAAAGTTGAGGGAATTCATTATCTCTTGGCACGAACACCTTCAAATGAGAAATAAAGACCTTTCTTTCCAGTCAACATTTCTACTGTTCCTATTTTCATACCCATTCTCTTGATTTGCTGAAATAATTGCTACCATTATGTACACAAATTGGGAAACGGCAAACAAGAAAAGTGAATTTCAAGGTATCAGTTTTATTTCTGCTTAGCATTAAGAGTGACTCATCTTAAGAACTGAGAAACTACAAGACTAGAAAAATATGCCTGTTTAAAGACAGATCTATGTAGGTAAATTAAGCTTTACTATGGAAAATAATAGTAGGATTTGCTTTTTCTGCTCTGTATCTTAAAGAAATTGAGAAGTCTAGAGTGCTTCTACAGAAGAAAAACAAAGTCAGCAGAGTCAAGCATTAAATGAAACATCGGATTTGAACAATCCAAAATTCTAGAAGGCAGATCTTTTTCTGATGTTTCCATGAGCAGAGGTCATGTTGCTGCCATGAATCAGCATGTGGTGATTGCCCCTGAAGCAAAACTCTCTGTTTTGATTTTACTGATGGGATACTTAAGCCAATAGGAACTAATCTCTGAAAGTAGAGACAAGAACAAATATTGATGTTCTTGAAAACTCTGATAGACACTGACTGGTATTCTGCTTTATTTTCTAGTGGGTATTGAGAAGAGGGAGCTTCAATAGATGCAAGAGGACCAAGAGCATTCATCCATTCTCTGGCCTTACATCTTGATCTCTCTGGGTAACAGCAAGACAACTTGCTATGGGTTTGGAAATGTCATGCAGAAGACCTCTTGTTCAGTTGCTAGTGTTCTGCCCTGAAGGCAATGAAATGATGTCAGAAACAACTGATTTCTCTAACAAAAATAGAGTAAGAGCCAAAATATACCACTAGAAAGGCAAAAGCAAATGCTGGGGACAGAACTGAAATGAAGCCTAAACATTATCCATGCTAGGTTACTTACGTCACGAAAAGTCATCTCTTAAATGTTTTCATCGGTACCAAAAATAGGAAAGCTAGTGATTTGTTGTACATCTGTTATTGTTGTTGTTGTTAGTTTTAAGGACAGAGACATAAACATACCATGACAGATTTGCTTTTAAAACTCTGTGTTTAGGTAACAATTGCCTCACTGATAATGAGTCTAAGGTTACCAAAAGTAGAAAATACCTTTTTCTTCCAGAAAACTCCTTACAAATGACAAAACTTGGATGGCTGTGTGAGGATAGTACAAACAAATGACCTGTTTATGCTATTGGTGGAAGGAAAGATTCAGACTTAGATTCAGAGTGCCTCTTTGTGAACGTAGAAACCTGGCCTGGTGTTCTTCAGACCACTTAGCTCTGCTCCAGCAAGTTGGAAGGCCTGAAGAGTTTGAGAAAGAAATGTTGGCAGTAGTCCTTTTTAAGACCTCTCTTGGGGGTCCTTCAAAATTCCCATCTCACCTCTAAACATTAGCATATTCAGTGGTTTTAAGATTACCATAGGGTCCTACAATGACTGAAATGGATTAAGGGAGCTAGGACATCATTGTCATTTGAGCCTTGGAGGTTGCTGCTTACTTTCACTGAGCTCTCAAGGCACTTATACAGATGCTCAACAATTTATAACCTACAGTGAGCTCATTGTTGCTCCAGTTATGGTGCTACTAGATCTCCAGTAACTAATGCAAAGGATAGCAAGGGTAGAGATGTCAAAAGGGGAGGGGAAAGGAGGGGAAGGACCTATAAAGATCATCAAGTCCAACTGTCAGTCTTCTGTGAGGTTGACCCAAAGTCACTGGAATAGGTTGCCCAGAGAGGTTATGAATGTCCCCTCCCTAGAAGCATTCAAGGCCAGACTGTATGGGGTTTTGAGCAACCTGTTCTAGAGGGAGATGTCCTTGCCTGTAGCAGAGGGGTTGGAACTAGATGAACTTAAAGGTCCCTTCCAACCCAAACCATTCTATGATTTTATGATTATTCAAATACCTATTAAATATGGACAGGCACGGGGCATGAATCACTTCTCAAGGAGTGCCTAACTACACTCTTGCTAAAGAAATCCCTCTTAATGTCCAGACTGAACCTCTCCTGATACAGCTTTGAGCCATTGCCATACATCTTGTCACTAGACGGCAAGCAGAAAATATAAGCACTTAACCCTCCACTTCCCCTCCTCAGGAAGTTGTAGAAAGCAGTGAGGTCACCTCTCAACCTCCTCTTCTCCAAGCTTAACAAACCCAGTGTCCTCAGCCTCTCCTCAGAGGCCATTCCTTCCAAGCCTATAACAAAGTTTGCTGCCCTCCTCTGGACATATTCAAGTATATTAACCGCCCTTTTAAATTATGGAACCCAGAAGTGCACACAATATTCCAAGTGAGCCCATAGCAATGCTAAATACTGTGGGAATAATAAATACAGTATACGTTAATGTAGATTGAGGTGCACCTGCACTGTCAGATAAAATATTTCTATGGAAATTAGCTAATCACATAAGTCTTTCATCCCATTCACTTGAGATCAAACTGAGATTGAGTTAGCAGAAAAGGTCACGGGAAGTAATTGTTTTCTGTTGTGCTTGAGACATTTTCATCACGCATCTCAGATTAAGCCTAATATACTAATATACTAACATACTAATATACATATACTGTCCAGTCTATGTCATTGAGTCAAAGGCTGAATAATTAATTCAGTCCATATTTTTAAAATAGTCTTGGCTATATGGTAAGTTCTTTGGACTACAGATAGAACTAAATTTGTCTGCCTTGCCCTCAAAATGCTCAGGGTACTTTCAGCTCAGCATTAAGACAATGATTATAATGAATATTTATGCTTCTGAATTTTGTGTCTCCCGGGTGAGTTCAGCAGCATTTATATTTCCCTTGGTACAAAATTGGGCAGACATATTTTTGTGTATGTGATCTGGTTTGGTTTGGTTTCATTGTCTGCAGCTGGAGACAGGGCAGAAACAGCACTGATCAGTGTGCTCCAAGTAGAGAACGTTCCTTGTTAGAAGCTGAGTGGATACTCTATGCTATATGGTCACAAAGTGCACTGGGTTGGGATTCTGGAAGGCAGAGAGGGGCTCCCACCTGCTCCTTTTCGGCATCATCCCTGGCTTCCCCCTTGCTCAGAGAACTCTATAGGTAAACTTCTTGAGAAATGAAAAGCATCTATCATTCTAGAGCTGCTGGACTGATAGAAAGCACAAAATCATGGCACATGGTAGGCAGATGCAAGTTTGTGCTCTTTCAGATTGACTGGACACGAACAGGCCTAAATCCCAAATGTACATGGCTCAAATGGTGGCCTCAGTACATTGCTACACAATATCTGGTGTGGAACTGGTAGGAATCCAGGTAGGATTTAATAAACTGTCTTTTCATAAAATTCAAGGCCAGAAGGGCCCATGACATTTATTCTGATCTCATTTGTATTGCAAGTCTTAAAATCAGGATGCCGAGTTAACAGATACATTTGACCTTCATCTTCCTGTGTTTGAGGTTCTCATCTACAAAATGAGCCCAGAAATAAGACAGTTTGCATCCACCTCCACCAGGCATCGTGAAAATTAAACATATTCATATTCTGAAAGCAGACTGCTGTATCAGTGAGAGTAATGGTAAAATCCACAAGGAAATTGATGGTTTTGAACAATGTTTTGTAAATATGGCAGAGGCATCAACCGTTGGAGCAAGGAGGATAAGTACTGAATAACTTCCCTTCAAGGGATTACTTGTCCATACTGGACCACAAATGAAAAAGAGTTTCTGAAAACAGAAAAACAAGACCTGATTCTGTAACTCAGAAAGTCATTTTCGGGTCTGGTTCTGCATCATTTTCCTGTGAATATGCAAAGCTGAATGGAATCTTAGTCCTAAAGATCTAAATCAGGGAAGGCAAGGCTATAATTTGCATGAAATACCTCTTATTAAAGATTATATCAATGACAGGTAGATCAACATCATGAATATTATTAGACTGGGTATTAGGTTTTGTAAAAATGACAGGGATTTACCCAATGCACCACAAATAGCTGTTGCTGTTGAGTTTCAGTTAGTCTTGGCAATTTTCTGATCTGTAAAAGAATCAAAGTCCATCCCTGTAGGCATTTCTATGATGCCTAAACATTTCAGTGTAACAGTGAATTGCACATGACAGCAGTCTTTTTCATTTTGTCTGGTCTCTGAGGCACCAAGGAAGGCATCAGGCAGTGATTCCGGTGTGTTTTTCAGTTCTTCCTTTTGGGATCTGGGATTTTGGTACCATGCAAGCAGAGGCAGTATCTCCAAGGACTTTGGTTTCCCTCCAAGATTATTTCCTTGCCCACATAGAACATACGTTACTAAAATGTCAGTGAGTTGCTAAAGGCATTTGGTATTGTTCCTTTAATGTATGCATATCCACAATGCAGATGATTTTTACATTGAATACCTCCTTCTAGATTTCATGTATAATGCCTACTGAATCAACTTGTATAATGGCCCTAGGGGGTCAGCCATAGTAATGCTTGCCTGCTTAGCACTAGGCACAGCTTTTAATCCACCAAACATTCAGTATGTGAATGTAACAGACTTGCACCTTGGATCAATCAATTACCAGCACCATCTTGTTTTTTAACGTTTTAAGGAACTTAAAATCTGTAGAATAATGTGAAACTCACTAAAATAATTCCTGTGGAAAATAATAAAAGTGCTGGTGAATGTCAGTGGGTGCCATTTTTTCTGCATGGAAGAATTCAGTTCAACACCTTTGCTTCATGTGCATTTCCATGTCAGACACCATTCTGTCAAACTGCCCCTCGGCTGCTATCTGTCACATGGCAACAAAATGTTATGTGATGTTGATGGGAAGGTTCAATATTTACTGCCATACCACCAACATCCACCTCTGACATCAGGGGCCAGCAGAATAAAATAGGAGGTGTTACTTTCAGAGCAGCCCTCATATATGCTGGGTAGATTAAAAGTGCAAATTTCCAGATTGCAGGAAAGACTACTCCTGCAAAAACAGAAAAAGAAAACACCACCACCAACTATTTATATATATTCTTGGTACATTACTAAATGAAAAAGAAACATATTTTGGTTTCCTGCCATTTCTGAATAACAACATTGTGCCCCAAAGCATAGGCTTTAAGCCTTAATCATCCTTACTGGATGACACACCCGAGGGCAGAGACACCTCTTTGATAGACAGAGAAAAATGTTCTTGCCATTACGATGTTAACCCAGTACATGGGAATCCTGTATTTAATTTATTTCTCCATCACTATTTACCTCTGACAGGTTACTAAGCACTCATTTTATTACTCTCTTGAAACCAATAGAGAAAAAAGCACTCTCTTGTCCCCAAGTGTTGTTACTATAATAAACGTTTTTAAAGTTTCATGGTTCCTTTTTAATAGATGTTCCTTACAGCAACCCCAAACAGGTCTGCTAACACTGAGGGTAGCTGAATGGCTGCAGGAGAGCAATTCACAACAAATCTACTTGCTCGGCCAGAACTTGCTTTAAAAAAGCTGCCAGAAAACCAAAAGTCATCATAAAAGTCCTCCACTGAAATTTGTATCTATAAAGGAGATAGGAGGCATCCATATATTTAAGGCAGCCAAAATTATTTTGTCAAAGTGTTTCTTCTGTTCTGTAGACTGAACTAAATTGTCAGACAGAGTATTTTATTCTCATCTGCTTTATTTTCAAAACAAGTCTGAGACAACGGATGCAGAACATGAAAAAGAGGATACAGGTCTTATTTTTCAAAATAATGCTCTCAAGTTTCTCAGAAAATGAACACTTTCTCTCAAGCACACTTGAAATCCTTTTATTAACCAGAAAAGTTTTTTGACTGTATCGATTTTTGAAGCAAAACCAATTGGGATTTCCCCAATCCCCCTGAAAATGAGCTTTTATGTAATGGGTGTCTTTACTGCAAAACATCGCAACCAAGAGGTGGAAAAGATGAGATTAGAGACTCCTTAGTCAAAAAGAAAAGATTCAGGGAAGCAGAATAAGTCTTCAAAATATGTAAAAATCTTATACAAAAAAGAAAAGGAATAAATTTCTATCTTCACTTACTGTAGATAAAATGAATATAAATGCTTAGCAAAATACACTCGAGTCAGATTAAGGAGGAGGGCGCCTTTCAGACAAACACTCCTGACTTATTCAGACCACTTGACTGTGATTTCATGGAGGACAGATATGCAAAACAGTCTGCATTTCACTTGCCTCTTCTATGCCATCCATCCATCCGTCCAATGGAGAATTTTAGTCAGCCTGTTGGAGAAGCTGGACCTGCTGCTTGCAAAATCAGTTGCTACCTCAAGAAACAGGCCCAGCTTGTGAATACTGTGACAGCAGCAAAATTTGAGGTATAGGTCCTATGAGAATCATAGAATCATAGAGTGGCTTGGCTTGGAAGGGACCTCAAAGAATATCTATGTCCAACTGTTCCAGTGATCTTACAATGTTACCTTCTATTTGGCAGTAGGAACCCTAAAACTAACTTTAATACATCTTTGAACATACATAAGGAAAGAGTTTCTCTTGTCATGTTTTCAGTGCCAAGTTACTGTCCTCTCACAAAACTCACCCATAGGGTTGAAGCTTCTGAGAGGAGAAGAATTGCTGATACGAGAAGATGGAAAAATTAGTGATACCAGTAGCAACTGGTCAGCCTTCCTTTAAAGTGACCAGAGAGAAGTATTAAATGTTTACACGTTTACTACTGAAATAGCTAGAGCCCAACCTAGAATCAAGGACCTGCTTGTTAAATCCTTTTATCACAATCTGTTTGACTTATTCACTTTAAAAAATATATTCAGAAGACTCTTAAGACCCCTTTTCTTTCTGTAGGTGCCCCTGTTCATTGAAGGGGAGTTGGAGTTCGACCAGATGACCTTTAAAGGTCCCTTCAAACCCATACAATTCTATGCTTCTAAGTATATAATTTATATTCCAGTAAAAGTAGCTTTTCTTTGACTTCACAGTCTTATTGACATTTGTGGGAGGAACTCACAGTGAAGAAAAAGATCAAGGCAAATCTCATCACCTACTCAGTGAAATGGTAAGAGTAAATGTTACATAAGGTGACTTTAACATCATCATGTCAGTAGTCAAACACTGAAACAGGTGCCTTGAGAGCCTCCATCCTTGAAGATACTCAAAATGTAACTAGATAAGGTTGCATTTGATCAACCATTTGCAAGCTTGATGTTCACTCTGCTTTGAGCATGTCGGAGTACAGACCTCCAGAGGTCTGTCCCACCCAAAAATATGTAATAATTCTCTAAAAAGTCGAGTACACCTGGACTCCAAGAAAAGCTTTGTGCCAAACACCCTTTGAGAAGGACCCGACTGATTGTGGTTCTCGTGTGGTAGCTAGAAAGCAGAGCACAAACTGAGAGAGATGGTCGTGCAGAGCCCAGATGTCAGAAAAGCTTTCCCCATAAAACATGGTACAGTTGTCATCGCCCCCCCCCACCCCCCTTTTGCAGCTGCCCTCCAGACACAGGAGTGCAATAGGAAGAGCTTTTGCTTCAAGAGGCAGACAGAGCCAAAACACATTAATCAAACCTCGAGAAAGCACATTTTATCCAAGCACCTTGTCATCTTTGTGCTTTGTTGCCCCAAGCCTGTTGTTAACTTCACTTCCAGAATCCCATTAAATAAGACCTGGGCCAGATCTCTGCACAACTATATGCAGCATCAAGCACACTTACGAGCTGATATAAACGTCCCCACCAGAGTCTGAATGAAAGATTAATAAATGGAATACATTGTCCTCTGAGTAACAGAAGGGGACAAAGAGCTGTGTCCATTTAAAGCAACTCGTAAGATAAGTGATCTGAAAATATGCAACCTTAAACACACTCCTATTTTAAATAGCAAGAATCACATTCACAGCACTTGAAAGGTCATAAGCTATTTATGTTTGCATTCCAGGAGCCCTTACCAAGCTTTGTTTTGAAAGCTTTCTATTAACATATCAGTTCGGAAGAAACATTGTTTTGTCATTGTCGCTTCCAGTGGTGGCACCTACTTGTCTGCCTCTGTGCTTTGTTCTCTTTGTAGTGGGAGACAAAAGTAGAGTCACAGAGTCATAGAATCATGAAAGCTGGAAAAGACCTCTAAGATCACCAAGGCCAACTCTAACCCATGCCCACTAAACCATGTCCTTCAAAGTCTCAGGTACCTTCTACTCACTCTTCTAACAGGCAATGACTGGGCTGCAGACATGCAAAATGGGAATAACAATAGCTCTAAAAAAGAGGAAGAAGTTAAGAAAAAAATAAAAGAAATTCCTCTGACAAAGCAGGTCCTTATCCTGCACCTAACTCCTTCCTATCTGTGATTGTTTCCCTGAGTCACACAAGTCAAGGCTTCTCAAGGGCCACTCGATGCCTGCAATTCTGAGTACTTGCATAATGTTTATTCATAAACATTGAGCTTACACCTCTTTGTTTTTTTTTTAAGTTGAGATGCACTGAAAAAGCAGACACGCAGCCGTGAAGCTTGCTATGTGTGATAACTAGCAATGTTTTTTGCTCTTATCTTACATAAGTAACATTCCCAACCACGCGAGGCAAAAATGATTACGAATGTTATTGCATTAAATCCCAGAAAGACACAAGAATAAAGGAAGTTTCCTGGCTAATAATGTTTTCTTGCAGTACTAAGGATATCTGTGCCTCTGAAACCACTAAAAGGCACTAAGTGAAGACAGAACACTGAAGATACCATATCTGGAAGGGATGGGACAAGGACAAGGAGAGGCAGTGCCAATGTTCTGGTGAATGATATTTTTATGAAGAGTTTCCACATCTTAAACCATTGCATATCCTTGTCTTGTTGAAGTTGCCCAGTTGTGGAGGTGTACTAATCTTGTCATCTTTATACATAGCTGCATAATGAACGTGATTGTGGTCATGTTGATGTGGCTCCACATGACCTGACTTGCAAAAGAGACCCATGACTGATATAGGTTGGTTTGTTTAGCAACAGGGATTAGTACACTAGTTTAAGAACCAATGTATTAGTTTAGCAAAAGGAAGCCATAAGTGTCACACTGGAGCTAGAGAGTTTTCTTCCCATATTTCAGATGGCAACTCCATAAGGCACTTGGCCTGAAATGGAAACACACAGAAAAGACCCCAGAAGTGCAAGAGCATGGCTTACTTATGTCTAACTTACTTCACCTATTTTCTGCTGTGTTATTTTCCCATTTAAACAGAGACTGATAATCCTGCCTTATTTAACATCTATTTTTTGTACTCACTTAAGGAAGGAAATACAGTCAGCTACAATTTATTCGCTCTTTCTCAACTGCCAACTTTCCAGCCCTTTTCTTCTTTCTTACCTTGCTAACCTTTACCTTTGAGATAAAAAGGCTTATTTCTTTATTTATTTGTCTCTTTGTTTACAGGAGGTGAGAGATTTCTAAACCTGTTTTTGTCATCTCTGTAATCTGTATGATGGAAAACAAAAAAAGAGAGATTAGCATTAATGTCTTTATAAAAATACGATTCTCACAATGAAAAAGCCTTTGATTAGTGGCAGTTTGTTGTTGTAGAAAAGTTCCAGGCTGCTTATCCACTGAAGACCTGGCAATGAGTTACACTGTCTCAAGAGGCAGGAGTCACAGAAAGTGGTATTGATTGACTTTAGCCATGATGCGTAATGTGTGAGTAAGAGCATCATTAATATTGCTCCTGGACAGCACACTAGTTATTAGATAAAGTGCTCATGTAACCACAGATTTGCTGTTTCAGAGCCTGAGGGCAGAGCTAGCTACTATGTGTTGCTTCCCATTTGCAAGAGGGCATAGGCTACCAGCATTTGCTGTGGCCCGGTGAGGACAGGCAACCCATTAAACTGAAGTAATTTGAATGTTTATGTCCATATATCCATAATGCTAGGCTGGAAAAAAAAAAAAAAAAGCACAATTTTGGTATTTTGTATGTTTAACAAACACTGCTCAGTGGGTCACCAGCACAAAGACTCAGTAAATCCTGTTCTTCTGGCTTCAGTGTGCTTTGAGAGGTTTGTACTAAATGCTGTTTCGTTATTGGATTGTACACGATATAAAATGCAAGAACAAATTCTTCACTTCTTTTTGTTTGTGAGAGAGGACAATGACCCTTCAAATCCATAAGCTATTGCTGAAAGTGAGAGCTGACAAACTGCACACATGAGTTTTTATCTCTTCCCCACTGTTTCCACTCAGTATCACTAATATGTTGCTAAAGTTATGTTGTTTTAAAATATGTTGCTTTCATGAAGGTTGCTCCAAAAGTAATGCCTCTTATTTTATGATTTTGGACCACAACATCGAAGGCAGATGTTGGTGATACAGCAGTAGATGTTGAACCTTCTCATCAGTATCCCATTATGTTTTGTTGCCATGTGACAGATGGCAGCAGAGGGGCAGTTTGACAGAATGAAGTCTGACACGGAAGCGTTTATGAAGCAGAAATGTGGAACTGAATTCTTCCATGCAGAAAAAATGGCACCCATTGACATTCATGAACACGTTCTGAACATCTATAGTGACCAAGCAGTGGATGTGAGCACATGGAGGTGGTGGGTGGTGAAACACTGTGGAATAGTGGGTCGTCTCTGCTAGTGCAGATTTTTTTAATGAGTACAGCATGCAGGCTCTTGTTCATTGCTGGTGAAAATGCATAGCTAACAGTGGTGGCTATGTTGAAAAAACAGTATTCTGTAACTGAGAATTTGCCCTATCAAATAGGTTTACTGTGTTCTTTGTATCGGTTGTAGTTTCCATGGAAATAAACAAGAGGCATTATTTTTAGAGTGACCTACATATATTTATCTCTAAAGGTATCTTTGGCACTCTGAATTCTACTGCCTTAGATACCAACATCATGAAATTTTGAGTCTGATGGGTTTGGGTGCAATTGTTTACTGGCCGTGGAGATTTTCCCACTTCTGGAGATGAGTTGGTGGGCTCTGATAAAGCTCATTCTGTTGTACCTGGTGCTGCACTTCACAGTCACAGTTATAGACAATAATGTGTTGGTGTGGATTTAAAGTTAAGAGTCACTCTCCATTATGCCCGACTGTAGGCTCCGAGCTGAACGAATCCATGTTCTGCATTCATTAAGTGGTAAAACTTTAAAAACTGCCTAACCAAAATTTCAGTGGAAAACAAGTTTCTTTTTCATGAAGTGAGTGTCATGCAATCTTGTCAAAGACCTGAAAATATAAATAAAGTGGGAGTTACTCCAGCCCTCTGACTGGAATGAGAGCGCAGAAGAAGTATACATCTACCTACACAGCCACCTCAGCAATCACCTAACTCAATTTTGCCAAGGCAGAGTAAATTCCTTTACTGAACTCTGTTACAAAATGAGTCAGAGTCTACAACAGTAGCCCAGATTTATATCTGAGTCAACCTAATTCACCATAGGGTTCGCTACATGATTATTGGATGAAGTTAGGCATCTCTTGAAACTTAGATCTTGTAAGAGCTAAATCAATCACCTTCTGGAGGAGCATTAACTAGAGAGAGGAAAAAAAGAGACCGCTTTCCAGATTTAGGCATCTGGTTTTTGGTTTGGAAATATGAAAGTGCAAACTGCATCATCTTCCCTGATGGTTTGCAGAGTAATTCATCACTCCATGATAAATCTCAAAAATCGCCACAGAGCACTGAAGTAGTTAAAGTTCAGGGCAGCAACAAGAAGAAAAAAACCTCTGTCTGCTGGGAATACAAGAGTACAGATTAGTCAAAGCAGGATATAGAAAAGAATCGTAGACTTAGAACCATGGATTCATAGAATCATTAAGGTTGGAAAAGACCACTAAGTTCATCAAGTCCAACCCCAACCCATCCCACCGTGCCCACTCACCATGCCCCTCAGTGCCACATCTCCCCTGTTCTGGAACACCTGCAGGGACAGTGACTCCACCACCTCACAGGGTAGCCCATTCCAGTGCCTGATCACTCTTTTGGGGAAGAAATTTTTCCTAATATTCAACCTGAACTGGCGCAACTTAAGGCCGTTACCTCTTGTCCTAAAATGCTTTATCTGTTCTACAGAATGAAAGCATTTAAAGTCTTAATTGCCTTTAAGCTAAGAAGCATTACTCAAGAAAGTAATATTAATCTTACTTCACACCAATCTTCTGGTTGACTTGACTTTTCCCAAAATGTTAGCAGAAGCAATAGAATGGAGTGAACGACACATGTATGTGGTGGTACATGACCTCCTATTTCACAGAATCATAGAATAGCTTGGGTTGGAAGAGACCTCAAAGATCACCTGGGGTTGTATTTCACCAACTCTTTCTCAGCACACAGAGTTGCTTTGTCACTGGTTAGGCGGTGCCAATCCTGAACTGAAACCTCTTGCTAACAGGGAAGGTAATAAAACAGAGAGTCAATGGCTTACGAAAAGGTAAGTCACTAAGTATAATTGGCTTGAAGAGCATTTATTAAAAAGACCTTTATTTTCATATTTGAGCCAAATTCCTGTCTGGTAAATTTAAAGTCTTGCAGATTCATAGTTAAAGCACATTTATTTTAATATTGCTACAGAAACTTTAGCAGACAGAAAATCAGTCCCCATGCTGCCTAGATGGGTAAATTCTTACCCATGCCTCAGAGATACTGTTTGTTTTCACTTATTCTTCTTTCAAATCCAATCCCTTAACTTGTCTGTGGCAAAAGTATTTGTCTCACATTCTTGCTCAGGAGAAGACTACAGCTATCAGACATTTTTCAGCCTGTGTGTAGTATGTAATACATGAAAAATAGGAAAAACAGTCTTATGTCACATTTTTAACAGGTCAGAGTTCATGTGCTGGTAGATATCCTTAAGATTTCAAGCAATTTCAATAGCTCAATAGCCTGCAGTCTGCTCCAAATGCCCATTTCCGAAGGCTTTGCTTTAAATAGGAAACACAAATAATGATGCAACAATATTAAATTTACACTGTGCTGTGCTAAGGAAAAGCCTAACTTCATACAGCGTTACCTGCTTAACACACAGTACAAGCAAAAAGAAGTAAATGGCAGTTTTAATTGTTCCTAAAATTTGACTGTGTTTTGGACTGGAAATGCTGATTTTATTATCTAGTCTACTCACTTTTTAAACCAAAATTTGTAAAGAACTTCATTTTACAAGTCATAACATGTGAGTAGTTTTGAATCATATGACAGGCAGACAGGACAGAAAAGGAAAGATCTTTGTATAAAAGTTAAACTCTTTATTTCTAATTTTTAAAAAATTAACAAATAATAATATTTGCAGGAAGCACATGGAATAGTTGATGACAGAGATTTTAATCCCTTGTGCACAGATGACTTTAGTCTACTATCTACACGACCTTGTTCAATGGTAAGATAGAACCTTTGAGCAAGATAAACGAGGATAGCAATAGAGTCACCACACACAGAAAAGAGAGTTTAATTCTGCTCTTTTCCACTTAATATGCAAAACATTGCAAAAGATACAGGGTGCTGCCCTGAGTAAAGAGACAATCAAACCAACCAATGAGTGCTTCAGAATGTTATGGTCTTCGGGCTGGAGATCTGGAGAGGATTTATGCACAGTGGAAGAAATCAAGACCTACTTTGGATTCACCTGTGACCCAACTGTAGCAATTCGATGCTACAACTTCCAAAGAGAAATTTGCTTCTGCCCTGCTGGTTTTCCTAAAAAACAGCAAATGGTTGTTCAGGTAATGTCCATTGACACAGCTGCGGGATATTGCACTGGCAGATGCAAAAAGGACCACACATAAGCAGCAACTGGATCCCTACACAGAAGGGAGAGGGCCTGTTAAACATGCTTATGTCTGCAGTGTGGCACCAAACCAGGCATGAGGAAAATGGTCTCCTTATATCTCAAACAAAACCATCAATACAGATGACAGAGCCAGTGAAGAGGGTACTGCAGTGTAATTCCAGTAGACCTGCATCAACCCATGCTCAAGACACTTGCTCCTCTCTTTTCTTTTCTTTTTTAAAAGAGGACACTCTTACAGACATATACATTTCTTTTCCACTGCAGACAGAAACTCTACACTGTACTGCAGCCACAAACTCCATATCAGAGCAATAGCCTGATAGATTTGCTACAAATCCTTACACTTCTTCAAACTATTTTAAATTCCACTCAACCCTCAGTTCTACTTGGTCTTGATCCTAAAGCAGAAAGTTCTTATCCAAATGGCTTCGCAATGCTCCTTTGTGATTCTGCCTAAATTTATGCTTTTAACAGTTTCATCACTCACAAAAGACAATGGATTTGACCATAATGTATTCTGTCCTGAGGGAATGCACTGGAGGGTCATTTTCAGATATGCTCTTATGGCCATTACAGTGAGGTTATGTGACAGACAGAATAGATGTTGGCAGAGGACAATGTGAGATCTTTAAAGTCTGTCAGGAAGTCATGTATTTCACCAATCATTTTCTGCTCTGAAGGATGTTCCGTGTGTCTTTCTCTAATTATAGCAAAACTGTACAGATTGTGTCAAAACTGCCCACTACTACTCAAGCTGCACCAGCTACGGCTGACAAACCATGCACATCTCCTTATTAAGAACATTTTAAAACTGACTTATTTATATTAGGCAAACCTCCCAACTCTCACTTTTTGACAACTTACTCAGGTTTTCATAGCGGGAGGAGTAGGAAAGTAAGAAAATTTTAGATTTTTTCCTTCATCTCTTAACTGTATAGTATACTAAAATAAGTCACAATGTGCAAACAATATGTCAGAAAGAAAGCCTTTGACTTGACAGATTGCATGTCACAGCGTAAAACAATGCTGTTCTAAGGTTCTGAAGCACATAATGTAACATGCCTTAAATACATCGTTATTTTTAAGACCTCCAAATGTTTGGACATCTCAAGTGATAGCTTAATTCATTCATCCATCTAAGTTAATGGTATACTTCTTTTGCTGAATTTTTGTGTAAGGCAGCAGAATGCACCTTTGCTGATGGCACAGTAAGATTTCTAGCTCAGCTTTCTGAAACTGCTGTGTGTGCTGGAAATAACGTGAAGTTTGGGAGCATCTCAATCTGTCTTGATTTTCTGGATAGTGCAGTTCACTTTCATTTTGAGGCTATAGATGGACTTTGCAAGCAAAAAAAAAAAAATCTGCAATTTTGTATTCCAACCCTAGATTGAAAGTTCTGAATTTTTAGTCAGTTTAACTTTGATGATGAAGTAAAATTAATTTCTGCACCTAAAAGGACCTCATCTCAATCCCTGATTAGTTTTTGTGTCTTAATTCTTCAGGGACATGTGAAATTTATTGGTCAAAATCAGTAAATGTGTGAAAAACTGAGTTTCACACTGTACTTAAATGTATTTCATGTCTAAAAAGTGATGAAGAGGGTAATGAGGTGGAGGGGTTTATGCTCACCTCAGAAAAGAAAGTGGATCTAAAGATTCTACTGAACACCAGAAATATGTTTACAAAGAAACTAAAATAACTTCACAGTGTCACTTCCTGGGCAGTCGTAAGAGAGACACAAAAATAACGAACTCATGAGCTGACAACTGCTCACCTTCCCAAAATGTGGTGGAGGGGACACCAAGCTGACATATTCTGAGTAATGGTTTAAAAAAGAGCTGGAGTCTGGTGGCAGAGCTCAGCTCCTGCCTCACCCATGGGAAAGAAACCCCTAGAGTACACAGACCTGTGGCACCTCCCCTTCTTGCCAGGCTCTTGGACAGGTTATTGCTGGAGATGTCAAAAATCATGCCCAGACTTAGCTACACCTTTGTGTCCTTGGATCAGTTCTTGCTGTCATTTGTAAAATCTTGGCAGTCAGTGAAACTTTGGTTATTTTTTCTTTACATGAAATACTGTCAGCTTAGATAGGACTTCTCTGAGTTTAAAAAAGTCAGCAGTATAGTAATAAAAGTAACATTTCCACAGCATGAATGATGGAGTAGAACCACTGTTCCAGCAGTGTCATGAAACACTATGCCAATGGAAGGTGGTACTGGATCACATCTTCCCCATTTCCACACTGTTATTTTATCACTATTTCTTTATTTATATTTCACATCTCTGAGCATTGTCATGGAAGCACAAGGAAGTGACTGTGATAAGCAACTAATGCATGTAAATGTTTTGGATCCAACACTGGATGCATGAAAGACAGCAGAAAAGAAATTCATCTTTCTCTGCAAGAGTTTTCATATGAGACAGCCATTCTAGGCTCCCCTTGTAGTCAGTAAAGGGAAAGAAGAGCTTTTTGGTCTCAATTTCCACATCATACTCGGCCAGCAAAAATTCTACTCCAAACTGTATGTTTATCTTCTAAACTATTCACAATTGGACCGTTCCCATCTGAAGGAAGAGAACGAATATGTACAAAATGCCACAAACACCAGGTGTACCTCTCAGTGGACACAACATTGCAATAGGAATGAATCCGAAATGTCAGTATAACTCCTTGCAGGGTGCTTTATAAACTTTAAGGAAGCTTTAAAACCTCTGATTATTAAGTAATTTGACATTAGTGTTCCAGTTGTGGGTAGGTTACTTTATGATTGAAGTGGTCCGTTACTGATGAGGGCTGGCCCTCACAATGGTTTTGCTTGTCTTAAACCTGAAAACATCTTCAGTGGAGTCACTGTGATGGTCAAGACAGCTGCTACTCAGAAACATACTGTACGTATAATGTTCACAGAAAAAAAGTCAAGTCTAGTTTCACCAAAGCAATTAGCTGATTCCACAATATAGTTTAATCACAAAACTTCTTTTCCAGGGACTTTCTGAACATATACTTTTTTCATCTTGGGCAGTCAGCTGTGATTAAAACTCTTCACAAGAGAATGGCATGCCATTTGCTAGAAGAACACTTTCCCTTCTTGGTAGGAAAGACAATGTTGTATCATATAAATTCTGACTTTCATAGTTCGTAGGGTAGGTCTTGACTGCTGCTAATTACACCAGATTGAACCAAGTGGAATTGGATTTCATGACACTTTAAGACCAATCTAGGCTCTAGTGTAAAAGCTGCCCTGATATCTTTGATCGTTAAGTAGCTTTCAAGTGCTTTCACCAAGGTCACCACACTTCTGTGTGCAAAGCGCCAACCATGTGAGTATCAAAATCTGGATTAACAAAGCTATGTAAAGCTCAAAAAAAAAAAAAACAACAACTCAGGAAAGAGTTTTCCTGGGCAGCTCCCACAACACAGGTGCCTTGAAACTTAGTGGTTTGCAAATAATAAGGGAATTGTTCTTTTAAGTGGTTGAGAAAAATACAGCTTTTCATGGATGAATAGCACCACTGTGAGTGACAAACTTCCATTTTTTGGTGGAGAGAAGCAGCTGTATCTGGATCATCGAGATTTTTCCTGTCTTGTGCAAACTGTGTCCTGTGCTGATAAACACCTAGTTGTTACAGAAACCATTTATAAACAGAGAAGCAAATTCAAACACTAATTCAAAGTGCAGTGCAGCAGTAAATCAGCAGAATGCAAAATGATAGACTCATCTGAAGATTCTCATGCAACTAAATGGCATTCATTTCAAAATCTCCCGTTAAAAAGACCTCAAATTAGATTTCTGGTTAAGCTTTTCAGTGTTGAAGGAGATGAATATAGACTTCAGACAAGCAGTCAGCAGACACAGATTCACAATGAAAATCTCTGGGCTTCAAACCATTGTCTTCCAGAACTCATTTCAGCAAGAGAGAAGACAGCATTTTTTTTCCAGGTCCTGAAAAAGTGGAAATCCAAGTACAGAGCAAATGAAACCAATAGGCACTGTAGTAAATTGTTATTGTGAATGCAAGAGCAAAGAGTCAGGCTCCAAGAAATATTTAAATTAAAAGATACTGCAAGCAGAATTTTGAATGAGTATTGCTCAGGGATGAAAAAAGCTTCATTTATTTATGGATGTATTCATTCATTTATCTTGAAAAAGTCACATGAATGTAAATTTTTGTGATAACTCCATAATAATAATTAAAATCACCCTATTAAATCCTAAAACGAACTCTCTCTGACAGTTTGTGATAAATAATGCTTTTTCATTGTTTTTTCTTGGGTTTTGATCTGTGAAAACTAGGTATTTCTAACAAGGAAGTAATCTGAGAAGAATAAGGTTAAAGGAATTTGATTTGCAATGATCTAAAAATGTTGGGGGGAAGAAAGAAGCTACAAAAATCGAATATCTTTGATTCTTGAGGTCAAATTTTGGCCTGGAAATTAATATTAAAGCAGTTCAGAAACCTTGACGAAAACCATTTGGAAGTAAATTATCATTATTAGAGTCCATCTTGCTGTAAAACAAGTGAAAAGCATGACTTCAGGAAAAAAAAATCTGCTTTATCCAAAGACTGGAACATTGTTTTCTGTGGTTTTTGTTTCCTTATTGTTTTAAATACCTCATTAAGTGAACATGATGATTGTGAAGGGTGTGAACACTCTTTTTTTAATATATGGTAACTTCTAGTCACAAAAAAAAACAACAAAGATACCACCAGTAGAACACCAGATACTACAATTTCATCATATCAGCAATTTCTCAGTAATTTAAAAGATCAGTAATTTATTTCATTTACTAGAGATGCCAAATGTTACTTTCTAACTTGAAAAATTAAAAATCGCTTTCTTCATTATCGTATTGTTCATTTGTACCTTGAAGCACAGCTGCCAGGCTCACTGAGATAAATATTTCCTTCTGGTTTTACACATCCTTTTTTCAGCTACTGATCCATACTAGTACTGCTAATTAAACTGTAAAGTTTTTCACAACTGCCACTAACAAGAAAACGGAAGAGGGGATGTTTGCATGATGATTTGCCTTGTTAACAACAAAATTAAAAAAAAAAAAAGAAAAAGAATTATTATAGTTCTGTATTTCAGTTGTTCCTTACTTATCTAGGCAGCTCATCAGCCAACTGAACTTCTCACTTGTGGTACATGGAAGCAGAAACAGCTGCTCTCTGGGAAACAATACAAGGCAGTATGGATTCCATTCTAGTGTCCCTGTTAGGAGCTACAGGGAAGATTTTTAGGAAGGTGAATGCTGTTATCCTGTCCCTACCAGCAACTGTGGCTAGGGCTGACAATCCCAGACATTATTAACGCCTGCACTGCACCGCACTGACAAGATCAGCATGGGTTGTATCATCTCAGAGTTTTCTATATCTTTGACATAACTTGGGAACTAGTGATCAAAATCCTGCTGCTTCCTCTTAATTAGAAAGTGTTTTTGGTTTTGTTCTGATGGATTCTAAATATATGATTCTGAGGTCCGGTGAAAAATGCATACCCTCCTACAGTGAATGAGATTGGTTTATTTTGTCTCCCGTAATTTAATTGTTAACCCCATGGGCATATGGATGAAAACATCTTGATAAGGATTGGGTCATGGATTTCCTGAGGCTTAGGCATTTGTTATGATAGTTCCTTAGGGGCAAATACGTTCAAAGTGGCAGGAACAGTAAGAATTGCGAAGTGGAAAAGGTACTTCACCAAGAGGGTGGTCAGGCAGCAAGCAGCCTCCCCAGAGAAGTGCTCATAGCACAGAGCTTGTCAGAGTTCTAGAAGCATAAGGACAACGCTCTCAGACATATGGTCTGATTTTTGAGTGGTCCTGAGTGGAGCCGGGAGTTGGACTCAGTGATCCTTATGGGTCCCATCCAACTCGGGATATTCTGTGACTCTATGATTTCTCCATAAAGATGACACAGGGAAAAAAATAAAAAGAAAGGAAAGAAATTGAAAATAGAGTAAACAATGCAATGACAGAAGATGTCTCTTCCATCTTAATTGGATGGATTTGTTTATGAAGCAAGAAGACACTGGAGGCAAGGATTTGCTCGGAGCTGAAACCGAGAACCAACTTTGTAATCACAGCATTGCCTGTACTGAATTTCCAATCACTGCGTTATTATTAAGTGCTGAAGGATATCTCACACTGAGAAGCTGAGACAATGGGGTTGACAGGAGCCAGGAATGTATTTGACTTAAGATGGCAAGCTGCTGTCCAAAGCAATGTTAGCATCACTGAGCTGTAAGCTCTGAACTGCTTTGTCAGTCATCATACTAATTTACATTTACAAGGTAAGTTTTTAGCTTAGGGACCTCATATTCAATTGGTTTAGTGTCAGTTTGGATCAACCTTTTTTATTCTGTTCTCTGTGCCAATTTTAACCACTGGCATCAGCCACAGATAACTCTTCTCCCCTGTTTAAACTTCAGACTGCAGTGGTGAAATATTGCAAAGTAGGTGCTATTTTAGAGAGCTGGGAAAAGGGATTTATAGGAGACAGTTCCACAGCATGAAAATGGAGAGACGTTAGCTGCTGAAGAAATGTCTGGAGGTTTCTGCAGCAGATTGCACATTTCCTTGCAGCCTGTAGTACTAGATTCAGAGTCTAGATTTAGAAGCGGAGTCCCTAGCTAGGAGTGCTTTCAGAATCACTGACTCACAGATACAGGTAGATAAAAGCTCAAATTGAAAGTTCCGGGCTTCTAAATCTTGCTGAAAACTTCAGCATGAAAAAGACTTTCTTCCTGGTCCTTCTGAGCAAACTCAGCCCCATCCTTTAGAGTGCTAAATGGGCAGTATCAGTGGAGAAGTGGGTTGTGATCTTCTTATTGAAACTCACAATATGCCACAATAAACGCTATATAACAGAGTAGCTTGGAGCAGCAAACCCATGCACAGCAAATATTTCATAAAAAAAACACTCCCAGGCTCTGCTGTGCTCACAAGAAATCGCTGTTGACTATTTTTTTCTGAGTCATAATGAGGACCTGCAGACTACAGTCACAGCTTTCTGCTGAAATGTAAGATACAAGGGATGGTTCCACGTAAAAAATAGTTTTGTATAATTATGGAATATATGCAGTGGAGGCACTTGGCCTCTCTTCCCGACCAGAAAAATAGTTTTTAGGTAGACTTTTGTGTGATTAGGGATTATAATATATAAAAAGTATCAGAAATTAACAATGTTTTACATTTCTAAATCTCTTTTTGTTTCTCCTTTTCAAAAGTTGCTTAAATGAATGGTACTTGAAACATGAAAGCAGAGGCATGTGTTTGTGTCTGTTCTGTTATCGTGATCATCGAGAGGTTAGCTAAGGCAGAGAAACAGCACACCATCACAAATAAAGGAGAAAAAAAGAAAGGGGAGGAGGAGGAGAAATCTCCAGACAGAATTAATCTGGTCTAACCTTAAACTTTTTTCTTTTCATACAGTCATACCTGAGCTAGTCACTCAAGGCTCTCTTAAGAATTAAGGGATAGAAATAGGCAATTTTAACTGATGAATCATCAGAGCTGCTTTACACACCATCATGATCTGACTCATCCTCTAGACTCATTTGAGTGTATTCACTTGATTCCCACCAGCTACTAAGGAATCCTACAGTGATTAGCTTTGATGCAGATGTTCGCATTGCACATCAGCTTTGACTATTCCCTTCCTTTGACAAGTAGCTGATTGAAAAGTGGAGAATCCCATCATCCAAGTTTTGGTGTTTTGTGGAAAGAGCTGAAAAGAAAGTATAAGGCACTCATGATTCTACCAAGGGGAAGTATTTTTCTGATATCTTGTCTCTTGTAAAGAAAATTCCTTTCTTTCAGAGATCAAGCCTGAAGTTCCTCTAAAGAAACAGTTCCTTTCCATCTGCGGAATAGATGGACACTCGGGTCCATCTAGGACACTTGGTTCTAGGGAGTCACATTTAGTTTTATATGGCTTTGAACTCAAATTTCAGGTGTTTCAAGACACCTATGCATTTTCTCAGCTGATTTACTTATACCTCCATTAATGAAATGGTGTCATGAATATTGTTTTAACAGAATCTTAGAATCAACAGCAATTTCTTCAATCATCTGTTCTGAGACTGAAGAGTTATTCTCCACTGCAACCATGTAAGATGGTGACATTTCTAATTTTACAGAATTTTCTTTAACAAACGACAGCAAGATAGTCAGTTCTATCAAAACATTGACTAGGCACTTTGATGTCTCAGATGCCAGAACAAATCTGTGGGTTGTTCCAAGTCACTGGCATCTGTGACCAGAAATTTGGTGTGATGGAGGCATGATCACACATTTACAGCTGATCTTTACAATCCCGACTTCTCTACACTAAAAAAGAATCACGTCATCTTTTTTTCCTCAGTCCTAGATACACATAAGTTTTCTGAAATCATACTACATCCCATCATTTGGTTAAAACCTATGCAGATGTTGACATCGCCAGAAAATTAGTTTAACAGTATCATTTTGCACCTTATCTTCAGTTTTTACTGAAAGAAGATTCACAGAGAAAGTGTAAAGTGAGCTAGGAATGTCTTGAGAATGGCAATTCTCTCTCCTGGTCAAAAGCTGTATTAGCCAACTGCTTTTTAAGTAGAGTCAGACACCAGTAATATAGCAGCAAAGAATAGAGATTTGCAAGAAAATTTGATTGACTCATGATGAAGCTGCAAGATAACTTGTCACTTCTCTGAATCTAGATAGGAGTTGGAACACTGCGTACATCAGTAAAATTTTGAGGGCCATATTTGCTTGAGTATTTCCAGTAGCATTAGTATGCAATGGAACTGTTTTGTTGATTTAACATGTACAACGGAACATTTTGTCACAGCAAACTGCAGGTTTACAGAATTATGTGCTTTCTCTCCCCAAAATTCTTACTCGGTAATAAGCATTTCTACTACTGTCAAAGATTCATTACCTTCATAATCCTTTATGAAGGGCCCATGTGAATGTTATGTTGGTCAACGAGGCCAAGAGTAAGATCCTTCACCTGGATTGGGGCAATCCCCAATGTCAATACAGCTGTGTGATGAACTGGTTAAGAAAAACCCTACAGAGGAGGACGTGGTAATACTAGTGGATGAAAAATTGAGTATGAACAAGCAATGTGCTCTGGCAGCCCAGAAAGCCAACTGTGTTCTGGGCTGATTAGAAAGAAGTGTGGCCAGCAGGTCTGGGGAGGTGAATCTGCCCTCTACTCCTCTCTCAGGAGCCCTCACCTAAAGTACTGGGACCTCAGTACAAGAAAGACACAGGTCTGTTTCAGAAGGTGCAGAGAAGGGCCATGAAGATGTTCAGAAGGATGGAGCACTTCCCGCATGAAGAATGGTTGAATTAATTGGGGTAGTTCAGTATCAAGAAGGCCTTGGAGAGACCTTTCAATATATACAGGGGATTTATAAGAAAGACAGGTGAAGTCTTTTTACCAGGGCTTGTAGGGAAGCATTTTTAAACCAAAAGAGGATAGATTTAGATTCTACATAAGGAAGAAATTCTTTAGTACAAAAGTGGTGAGACAGTGGAAGAAGTTTCCCAGTGATGTTGAGAATGTTCCATCACTGGAAAGTGTTTAAAGCATTGGGCAGCCTGATATAGTGAAAAATGTCCCTGTCCATAGCAGGGGGATTGAACTAGGTGATCTTTAAAACCTAAATCATTCTGTGATTCTAAGGTAGAGCTCAAACTGTGTCTTTTTGAAAGCCCCATCGTAGGTTTGATCCTTTATCAGTAAATAACATCCAAAAGCAAACAGAGAAATAAGGATAAGCTTTATTTGATCAGCTTTCAAGAGCATAGGTGTAAAGAATAACTCTGGGAATCCTAGGGAAACATCTTGATGTGAGATTTTTCTCACATCCTACACAAAGAAGACTCACATATTGGAAAGGGAAATGCTGGTGAGGAGAAAGTGGTGAGATGGGTAGTTTCAAATTAGTAGCACATACACAAATTTATTAGGTACATCAAATCTTCACTTTCTTCTTCCACTACAAGGCTTGATTTCTTAAGACACTCCTTGGCAGAATGAACAACTGGTTCCACAGAAGGAAAGAGATGAAGGTTCAGCTCTTCAGAAAAACATTTCTCCAAGAGAATGGCTCTTCCCAACTCAATTCCTGCTGAAGAAAATGGGAGTGCCTCGGGGACCAGACTCAACCTTCAAAAACCAAATTGCCAAATGAGGTAATGAACAAGGGCTGACCTTTCCCTGACTGCATGGTTTGCGGAGCCTGTAGCATTGGCTCAGAGTGCTGGAACTGGTCTTTTGTGAGGGAAAACACAGAGCTGCAACTAGGAAAAGGTGCTGTAGATACCAGGTTGTTCGAAGCTGTGAAAACTGGCAAGTGTCCCATATCTTATAAAAAGAGCAGGTCACTTGGCAAAGTGCTTCTCGTACTTTGAACATGTTTAATTTTCCACCACTGAATTGAATTCTGAAGAAATTGATGAAGTTATCAGAGGAAAGATGTGTATGTATGTGACAATGGATTTTATTTTCTCATGAAATACGTCTTATTCTACAGGCTGAAAAAAGAGAAGCCTGGAATTCCAATGCGAGATAGTCCAAATATATGGAATTTAGACAAATAATAACATTTATTACATACATTTTCAAAAGAGATTTTGCAGAAAGTAGGCAGGAGAAAAAGTAGCCATTGATCAAGTCAAGAAAGAAAGTTTGGTGCTAGTATACCAGTGCTTTTTTGGGTGACACAATGCCATTATATGAGGGGTCATGCATCTCTTGAAGTTATTCATCTTCCTTTTCTATTTCTATATATGAACACTTAGGAGAATTAATGGTATTATCTCTTGTAATAACCTGTAAGCCCGTGGACTGCTCTGACTTAATTGTACTTGTGTATTGCCTGTATGTTTCCTAGGATGTTGAAAAGCCTTAATGAAAGAAACCAAAGCCTGCACTGAGTCACAGCTGATTAGTCATAGGTGGGATTGGCTTCTAAGGGTTTGCTGCCCTGTTGCAGCCTCGGTTCGTCAAAATTCACAGCAATTGTCGTGCTTTCTCCCATGCTGCCCTCAAGAGTGGGAAGAACTCAGTAAATATCCACACAGTCACTTTGCTGTCCTCTAAAGCCAGCTCTTAAAATGCCCAGAGAAGGAAACAAGCTCAAGAGGGTGAGTCCATCACTGCATTGCAATTGCTATATTTTATAACACTGAAAGTATAATTTTTCTTATACTGTTCATTTCGGGTATTTCAGATTCTGTTTAATGTGTAAGCTTTCTGGTACAAGAATATATACATGTCAATTCATATATTGCCCAACAAGGTAGTGACTAAGGTTCATTTTAGACATAAATAACAACAATACACCTTATTAGCATGACACTGTTAAATTGTATGAGCAGGTGAAGATATATATATTAATTAAATCTGTATTATCTATGAGAGCTGTATCAAGCTGTTCAGTAGACAAAGAATAACTCTTGTTCCCCTAAAAATGGCCTAAGCAGCTGTCAGGAATTAAACAACGAATTCAAAATACAAATAATGGTTTAAAAAAACGTACTCAAGAAAGAAGGCTTTGCCAGTCTCACCAGCAGCATCCAGTCAGATTTGAACAGAGGCAGCTGGGCCACCGAGATGAGCATTTTTTTTCTCCATTGACTTCAAACAAGAATGTATCTATTTCCTTCTAAATTCAAAAGTTAGAATTTTTGCCAGTACCTTCTTTCACAGGGTCCTAAACGGATGTCCTTTCAGCTGAAGGATCAGGCAAGTTACTTGGGCATAAAGCTACACCTAGTTTGATTAAACATACAGCTTAGTTATTCATGGAGATATATCCTTCTCCAATTAGATTACTGCTGGATCCCCACCATGGAGACCAAATATTCCCTTAGTAATACTCTCCAATAATAATCAAGCTCATCCAATGTGCCCAGACCCTCTTTGGACATTCAAAAAAAAGTCATGGTATCAGGGAAGTATTGCTCTACTGTCATTGTGTGGATTAACTGATAAAAACTATCATAGCTTTCTCTGCCACATTGCTAAATGTAGAGGAATGCCATCAGCAGGAGTGTAATAATCCAGAACCAAAGTGGCTGTGCACTTCCCAATACTACAAAGCAAAGAGGGTCTTCAGGATAAATGTTTTCTAAAGTCTCAACCTTACTTTTATAATAAAATCACACAGGAAGACACAGAAATGTCCTTGGCATAAGAGTTCAGATGTCCAGCAAATAAGCCTGTAATCATAAACACATCTATTGGCATCTGATTTGATTTCCTTCAAGAAGTTACTTGAAAAGACGTGGAAAAAATTCAAAATTTGTCTTTTATCTGCTGAGATTTAATCAAAAAAAGCAACTGAGAAAGTGGACAACAAATATTAATGCTTCTGCAAGTGATTTCTTTAGTATTTGATGAAGAATTTTATAAGATATCATGAGAAGTCAGAGAAAGCAATAACATTTCAAGGCTGAAACTCATTTTCAAGTGACAATCAAGTTGACAATCCAGCACTCAAAGCCATAATTACAACAAATAACAGGAGAAAGGGCAAAAATTCCTGACAGTCAACTTTAAAAATCTATGTTAAGAGGACCCTAAGGGCAGTGTTAGTACATTTATTCAATATGTGCTGATCACAGCCGTGCCTCCTAACAGCTTTAAATGGTGTTAATCCCCAACATAAAGGACACTGAGAGCCTAAAATGTATTAATAACTGGAGTCCAATCACTACTAGATAGATAGTGCTTCAAATAGCTACATGCATGCTTTCTATTAAGTTGGCAAAGGCATGCTCCATTAACTTCTGACAAAGAAGGATTATATTGCTTTCTGAGCAGCTTTGCAGCAGCTTTCCAGCTGCTCAGAAAATAAGGATCCTGCAGCTCGCTAAGCAACATACCAAGAGTAAAAAAAATAATAAAAAGCTTGTGTTTGTATTGTTTTTTGACTTACTAATCTATGAAAGCAGCTGAAAGAAAGGTTTCTGACCAACATATAAGCAAAGTCATTGAAAATGCCTATCAAAATGTTATGATCGATATAGAGCGATGAGAGGAGCGTACAGAAATAGTCCATGTCAAAGCTGGGGTCAAATAAGGAGCATTTGCATGACTAGCCATCTGGCAATTGATCTACAATCTTTAACAAGAAAACACTGGCAGTGGCTATTAGTAAGGAAGACTGCTGGTACTGAAGATCCAGATAAGTCAGTTTTATTGAGCAAATAATGTGAAAGTATGAATTATACCATGACAAATGTAGTGCCTACGTGCTATTTTGCTGATCTTAAGACCCATTCTAAAAAGAATGTTAAACCCATTCAACTTATTCAAAACTAATGTCTGCATGGACTAGAAGATAGGCACTGAAGGCTTGAATATGAGACCTACAGGCATGTCCGGAAAATACCTGAAACTGTGGTTAGTCCTAAGTTAAAACAAGCAGACTTACACAAAAATTGTGGAGATTCTGAAAAAAAAAATGAGGAAGCTTTTGTTGCTTCATGTGTTGAAGAACTCAGAATTCACTCATCTATCTGATCCCTCAAATGCAAAGGACACTTCTCCCCCTCTCATTACCAGTAACTTAAAAGACACTAGCTCCTTGCCTGAGCACAAAATAGTCATCCATATGCTAGTTATAGAGATGGAGAACTATGAGTGATGAGATTTACTAAATTTACTGTTAATATGAATGCTGCTGCTCACGTGGACCAGCCCACTCTAATGCCACTGTGATCCACCAAACTCTTTGACAGGAGAGAACAGAGTCCAAGAAAATATTGAGAAGTTATTGCTGAGTACTGGAGGCATACAAAGAGAGAGATGTGGCATTTCTGACCGCAAAGCACTACTAGACACCTCCAAGCAATCCGTATATGCTAGAAGTTTTCCTGACTTAAAATAGTTTTTCCAAGGCCAGTAAATAAAGAAGTAGTTCAATTAAAGAATAAACTAATCTGTGAAGATAAGGCTGCAGGATGGGACTTCAAAAAAATTTATCCAGTCAGCATCGACTGGATTATAACTTACAGAGGGATACTTGAATGGCTGATAGCCCTTGAACTTTAACTAATATATATCCCACCTAGGATTTTGGAGGTTGGAGTAAGGGCAATGCTAGAGTGATTTACAGACAGCAGGTTTCATGCTTTGCATATTTTAGGCATCTACCAAGCTTTGAAGAATGCATGTATTAAAACAACAACTGTGTACTGAGAAACCAAGGAAGACAGATAGGTAAAGTATGAAAGCCATTTCTCAAGGATGAACAGGGAGAACTCAAAGCATGAGTAGATATGTGTAAAGGAAAAAATAGCCCAGTGGTGGACTTTGCTGTCTTCTTTAAATGTCAACCTATTGTACTCAGGAACACAGTTGCAGAGAGTTTGGAAGCACGGTATTTTGACATAACAAGTGACTGTAGACAAGGACTATCAAGATCTCCACCAAGATCAAGTATTATTAACATTTTTTATCAGAGCTAGAGCGAAAAAGTATGTAACTAACAACAAGCTGTTAATAACACAATGTATTTTAAGGAAAAAAAAAAGACAAATCTGAATGACCAAGTTTTTAAATAAAAGTGTTTGAAAATCAACAATAAATAAAGAGTTTTATAAATATGGGAACTTTTCGTGGATTTTATGAACAAGTGGTTAGGACCATGTAGGGGCTAAAAACAAACTGAGGGAATCTTATTTTTAATAATAGTCACATTAAGGACTCATACTGAATTGAATGGAATACTCTCATCCTGCAGCAGGTTTCCCTAAAGCCTGTTGCTCAAAGACCCTCAACATCCACCCTGTCTGCAGGCAATATATCATCTTGCATTTGAAATTCAGTGCAGACAAATGCAAACTCAGGATGTGGGACAATGCAGCATCATCCATAAATGCATTCGGCTAGAATTGAAATCAGTGAAATTAGTTATTTAAGATTAGGATGGGGTAGGTACAAGAACAAACATGACCAGCAATATATTTGGGTTGGAAATTAGAAAGCTTTTAGCTATTTCTGAGCAATAAAGTACTGGAACAGCATCCCATTAGGAGCTGTAAAGGCAATTAGTTTGCAAAAGATAATAAACTAGTAGGTCTTGCATATCTCATGAGAACTGTGATAGATCAGCGTAACATTCAAAATGATTGGAATAAAGTAAAGATATGGTCTGAAATAAATAGAATGCAATTGAATGAAAGGAAATTAGAATCTACTATTTTTAACTGGGAATAGACAACTGCATGGAAACAAGACAAACAATTCTCTGCTATGAATGTCTATGGAAAAGGTATGTGGGAAGGACAGTCAATAGAAAAAGTGTAAGTCAGCCTTACCATAAGAGCACGTACTTCTCACTGGGATGCCTATAACTTTTGTTAGTATAAAGTATGTGAAGAAAAGCATCCCAGTTTTCTCAAGCACTGGGAACATCCCAGTCACCAGTTCAGACAGTATAACTTTAGAAGTACGTGGAAAATTCAAGGTCTAAAAAAACGGTAATAGGAATGTTTTGGAAAATAGAACTTCTATATAAAAAGCCACAGGAACTCAGTGCAGTTTAGTTTTAGGTGAAACACCATTGATTTAAATAAATTTAGTCAGTAAATGCTTGAAAAATATGATCTTTCTTTTTTCTCTTACAGTTAGGTTGAACATCCTTTTATTACTAATTTATTTGGGACTTGGGCCAAGCACATAGAAAATCCGAAAGCAAAGCAGCAATATTTCTTAAATTATACACATGGTGAGCTCATTTCTTAGACCGTGTTCATGATGCAACAAGATGCTGAAAGAGTCATATATGGAGTAATGCATCTGAATTTATATGTATCAAAACTAGTATAAAAACAATAGCTAATAGATTCCCAGAAACCAAACACTCAACATTAATGAAAGCATGAGCTAGTATTGATCTTGCAGCAAAACAACAACAAAATATTACCAGGTTTCTCATTTCATAAATAGGAAATGCCTTGGGGGCTCTATTGGACATCTCCACAGAGCAACAAGCAGCTATCCAGCTTCCCCTGTTCCTTCTAATTAATAATATCATGTAAAGTACTTAAGAAGTTCAGTGGCATGGAGGTTAATTACCACAAAGCAAAAACACTGTGTGTAATTGATCTCTAATTTCTATGCAGATTGCAAACCCGTTGCTTGAGGGTGTTGTAGATTTTGTTTCCTAGTGTGATGTCACTTTCAGCTCTTCCATTTGGACTTTTCAATGGTGCTCATTATCAGGGTATTCGAGGGTATAAGAACATAAAGTTGTCTGAAGAGAAAAATTGTAAGTTTAGAACAGGAATTAGGTACCGAAATAGCCTTGAAACAGCTCCACAGAAAAAAAATGCTATTCCTAAAATGTCATTTTCTGACAATAAGAAAAAACAGTTAATCACTGAAAACAGGAGTATATCTGAAGACAGAATGATAATGCCAAGAAGTGCTGTTGTTCAATATGCAACAGTAAATACATGGATCCTTTCACTTTTGCTCTTTCTGCTTTAATGCACTGAGCATGCAGGTCACTGGAAAAAAAAATCAGATATTAAAGTAAAAACAGCACAAGAACGAGGTCTTTATGACGTTGCTCTGCCCGGTGTGAAAGTAGCAGATGTGATTTCAGTATTAAAAAAAACCCTCAGCTCAATCTCTGAGACTTAAGTACGTATACAGAATAGCAAAAGGACAGACTGCTAATAGGATTAGAATGACTCAGAATGGTACACTTTATTAAAACTTTGTATTCCAGTCACGTAAAGGGGCAAAGCAGCTCTTTAGGTGGAAGTCCAGAACACTTGTAGCATTAGAAAACAAACATCTTTATTTGTGCGTCTTGTGCAAAACTTTCAGGACTTAGGTCAAGATGCTCAAAACATCTGCAAAGTTTTCAGGATTTTATGCTTTCTATAACTTTTCTTTCCTATTTTTTTTCTGTTTCTTGAGAAAAGTATTTGCTAGCCCGTACAAACATTCTCAGAGCTGTAAGAGCATGGATGAGAATAGTTCATCCCAGGTTGCATTTTAGTCTGGCAAAGGTGCAGTTCAATTCAGAGTGAAGGCCTGGGAACATTTCTCAGAAGTACAGCTCTAAAGAATAGATACCAATGAGGGAGGAGGGCCATGCTAAAGCCAGAAGTTACCTGCAGGTGGCTACAAAATACAACTAGAAATGCTCACCTTCGGACACCAAGCCCAGTTCTTTGTGTTTCACTATTTATAGCCAGTCTTGAAATCCACTTTATGAGGGAAAACCATCGCAATCGATCAGAGTTTGTTCCCATCACTGTTCGACATTTGGTGTTCAAAAGCCTGGAATTAGTTTTGGAGCAAAAAGAAAAGCTTAATCTTCCTCACCACAGGATTCAATGCATTTTAAGCACTCAGTATTTGGCTAGATTGGACCTTCCAATATTGATTGCTGTTAAATTTTCCTGTGGTCATAAGACAACAAAATATAACTGCAGTCATTCACCATAAGGTTTTCAGGAATGCTTACACACTTTACAGATTTTATGTGGAAAAGTAGAGAAATGACAACTCACTTCAGGAGAGGTTTTTTATACACTTCATCTCTCACTCAAGAGGTAGAGTGGTTAGGGTCAAAGCAGCTGCTTACTGTTAGGGTATAGAGAAGGAGAGTATCTGCTGTGTTATGGGTCAAGGGGCTTTTCCAATACAACAGGGGATAATAAGAGAGGTAGACAGCAATAGGAACCAAATCTGGTCAGGTGCACTAGTTAACAAAGAAAGAGACAGAATGTGGGAATGTCAACACAAGTGATGTTGTCCGCGTGAGGATGTCTGGATCCATCCAGAAGATAAGGAGTAAAGAAGGTGGAGCAATGAGGAAAACACTAAGCGAAAGACCTGGGAAAGCAAAAAGACAAGAAAACCTCCCAGTCACATTAGTTGATGAGCAAGCAAAGTGCAGGTGCCACTTGCAGAGAGATCAACAACAGACTTTGCAGCTGGTAAGATGCAAACAAGGTGGGCCCAGACTGGGAGAGTGCAGAAACTTCAGAGCTCCGTAAACCCATGGGGGTGTGCAGAGAAAGGAGCAGCAGGAGGAACAAACTGGGGATAGGTGAAAAGGGCTGTTCATCCATAAATTGGGGCTGGTCCATATTCTTCTGGCCTAGCCCTGTGCCTGATCACAACTATCATCTTCTATCTTTCTCACACAAAACTTTCTCTTAACTCCCTCTCTGCCCAGCTAGTTGTGCTGGGGCAAGTGGGCACTCTCAGCACCAGTTATTGCTGGGATCAGTTTGTCTGTGACTGGGATTGGAGCCACTCCTGGAGCCAGGCCAGGGGAGTAGGCCCACAAACTGCAGTGCAAGCTCCTGGAGTAAGTGAGGGTCCTACTGTAAGACAGTGGGGGCTTCTACCCCCAGCCATAGGATGGGAGCAGTGAGTGCTCCCAGACAGGCTACTTGGGGACAGATGTGAGCAAAGTGAGGGTCAGGCTCCACACTGGTGGCTGTTGTGTCAGTGTCCCATCTCTGTGTCTGCATGTCTACAGGATGCATGCTCAGCTTTGCTACTGGTTGACCCTACAAAAGGGAAAGAAGCAGCTGTGCTCCCCAGATAGAGACCCCTGTAGGGTCTCTGATCCCACAAGATATTGGACATAAGTGGCCTTGGATTGGAGCAACTCTTTGCTTCACTAAACGCAATTTTTTTTTTTTCAAGGGAATAGTTCATAACCACCCCCCCACCCCAAACACTGAAAATGTGTTATTCTCAGAATATCGAGTTCTTCGGTCTATAATCTTTTCCTTGCTGAGGGCTATGGAGGCCTTTCAAATGCATTTGGTGGATCTCATAAACACAGACTTAAGTGTTATTTATAATAAAGAGAAGAATTTCACACTGCTGCAGGCTGTAAGGAATGAAGTCTCACATTTATCCGCACTCGTCTTTCATGTTGATTCACAGCTGAGTTCTCCTAAGAAGAGTACTTTGCTAACTGCATTTCTGTACCAAAGGTTTACTTTGAATGAGGATCTTATTGCACTGTTAAACTGCATAAGACATTTCTATGTAAAGTAAATACAGAAGTTGAAATAATCCCCGTTTTCAAGTAGACTTTGGTTTCAGCTCAAGTCCTTAAGATTTTTGGGAAAAAAAGACTGTAGCTGATATTGAATAGTGTTACTGACATCCTTTCATGTTCAGAAAGTGTTCTTGGGTCAAATTATGCAGGCATCAAACAGAAAATTGTACAAAATGTTGTCACCACATATTATAGTTTGATATTGTTTTTTATGGTAAAGCCTTTTGCAATCCAATCATGATGAAAATCTCTGCCTGCATCCTTCCCATGCTCTTTAGCCAGCTATGAATGTAGGAGACCTGAGCAACATATGGACTGACATTCTAGAATAAACTTCATTTATTCCTCCACTGTTGTTTAGAAGCACATTGCAAAACTTGCCCAAGAAGAAGAAATCACATGACAAACACTATCCTGAATGAAGCATGACCCCAAAGCCGAGCAACAGCTATTATCCAATCACTTAGCATTGAACTGGCAGAAGAATAGATGAAGAAATGAGGTTGAAGGATGTACGCTTCATGGCTTCATTTAATTGAATCAGCCTAAGGGATGGTTTATAAAAACGAGTGGCAACTCCAAAATGCAACCTACTCTCTTTTGGTTATTTATGGGGAGTGCATGCTGCTTGTCAGTTTATAACCATGTGTATAACGAGCTGCAACATTAATTAAATTCAAGGAAACCAACAGATTCTCACTGCAGAAAAATGGCAGTCTGGTTTCCCAGTGTGCAAAAGCTACTTTCAGAAGGTCACGTGAGACAATTAATCATTTTTATGATTTTTTTTTTCCTCTAAGAAGGGAATAATATTTTTTACCAGTTGCATTTAAATTATTGCCAGAAGTGTTCTGAGATAATGGAAATAAATACAAGTACACAGCTTTATTATCATTTTTACCTTTCCTAATGCACTTCAATCTCAGCCTGAGTAATTTCTGAAGTTGCCTCCAAGATTTATACCTTTCCTGACACTAACAGCCTAATTTTGCCGACATTCGAAATAAGACATACCAAGGAATCAGTCTCCAAAAGCATGGCTCACATGGACGCATAGACTCTTCAGACTCTTTTCTCATCTTCAAGACACCATTTTGTACAGATACTGAAGAAATCTCAATCTTTAAATATTATCTGTAGAACTCATGGCTTATGGGAGAGGGGAGCAGATTCAAGAGAATGGTAAAAATAACATTATTCTTTAGAAAGGGCATCAGAAGTATTTCTCTTGAGCTGCCAAATCTGCTGTTTCTAGAAATAGCAAAATTAAGTTACAGCACTTACATCACAGGAAGGCAATAGAAATATGGCCAGTGTGAAACGTCAAGGACAAATTATGTTAAATCAACCCAATTTTCCTCTCTGACTGATAATTTAGCATAGAGAATTTAACAGAGAGAAACAAGAAGGGGCATTGCGTCTTAAAAGCTTTTCATGCTGCTCTGGTATGAAACTCTCAAATCAGGGAATACAGCCCCTATAAAAGCACAAGAAAGTCACTGCATAATAAATTGGAGAAGAAGAAAAGAACATTACTTTTTGTAAATCAGGCAATGGTTCATCTGGAGGTCCTACAGAATCTGTTCTGAACCTGGTTTCATCTAATATATTCCACTGGTGACTGGAATGTGAAGGTATGAAGTAATAGGATACCATCTGCAGTTAGCAACAAACAAGATAACTTGCTGCTTTACAGCAACAACTGTTCCCAACCTCTTCCCTCTCATGACAGTGGGGGCAATTGTAGCATTTTAGAATTCAGCCCCATCAAAAAAAGCTGTTGTCTCTGGAGAGCCTTCCCACATTTCCTCTTGCCAGCACAGCCCCTGCACTGAGTGCCTTTGAAAGCTTTTCTTCATTTTTTAAAATGCTGTGGCATCTCTCTGAAATAAAAATCTGCAATTGGCTAGCAAACCAAGGACTTCTGGATACGAGGAGGGCTCCTGTAGACTGCTACCAACCAGTCGTCTAATGCAGGGGTCAGAAAAGTATAACATGAATAACAGGCATTGCTGGAGGTGGGTATCGCAGGGTGGGAGTTGAGACATCTGCTTAAGATTCAGCAGGAGTAAAGAGGAGATGCAGCATCAAAACACGATGTCAAAGACAAGCCGACGAGAATCATCTCATCTCTGAAATGCAATATCTCCTGACCACACTGGATTTCCACCAGGAAATTTCTAATTTAGAAAGAAAACTATCATCTGATACATGCGTTTGAAAGGCTGTCAAATACTTTAGTGTAGTCACCAATATGCTGTCAATCACAGTGACCTTGAGTTTTGAATTGCTTGGAGTTTCTTCTTCAGCAACGTGAATATTTTATCTGATTCCATCGTTCCTACATACACAGTCTGTTACGAAGAAATACGAGTTCCTTTTGCCAAAGAGCAGTTATGTTGTCACATTTGCCAGAGGCTCAAGAGAAGGGAATGGAAGGTGACACCATATTTATTTGTACAGATCACACTGCACGACTGTATTTATTTGGATGGACTTCACCATTATTTTTCTGTCCCAGAGGAGTAGTTAGTATCATAATTCAGTTTCTTCAAAAGTTCTTGAGATCTCTGAACATTCACCCCAATTTTACAAGTTTGGTCTCTGTTGTGGCATATACTCTTTTTAATGTTTCTTTTTGAAAATAAAAATACCCACAGATTTACATCAGAAGCAGTTCTGCGAAAAAAAAAAAAAGGAAAAAAAGAAAAAAAGGGAAAAAAGAGAAAGGGGGTTTAGGGGGGGAAGAAAAAGAAAAGACCCAAGGTCTATGCATCCTGGGCTGCACTAGCAAAAAGGTAGCCAACGCGTCCAGGGAGAGATTCTTCCAGATTTGTCCTACACCTCTGATGCTTGTATCCAATTTAGGGCCTCTCAGCAATTGAGAGATGCTGATAAGCGGAACAGATTCTACGTGAAGGGTCTTCTGCACATACATAAAGTTTTGTTTTGAAGAAATTAAGGAACTTTGTCTTGAATTTTACCAAGCACAAAAAGAATTAAAAATTAAAAGCCCATTTTTCCTTGCTTGAGTTCTTCAAGTTTCACAAGCCACCAAAATTATTTCCCAAGAGTTCTCAATTTGTGTTTATATGAAAAGTGGATTTTCACCTTGAATTCCTTCCCATTGCACAATGGCTTCCATTCAACCAAGTTTCATTGGTTCTTGATTTTTTGTATATATTACTGATATGTTTAGATATATTTCTTGTTCCATTAAACAATTTCTACTATGACAGATTATAAATTATGTGCTAGGATCACTGCACTAGGATCCAGGGCCCCAGCAATGTATCTGCATTTCTAATGTGCTCAGCACATTATCCAAACGCCAGCAAAGCATTTAACCTTGTCATTTTGCCTAAAATTAGATATTCAAATATTTTGTTTGATTTTTATTTTGATGTATTAGCAAAACTTTCTAGCTGCAAGTTGCCATTTCCAGGACCGGCTCTGAATTTCTTTTAAAAGCACTTGAGATATAAAGGAGAATTTTCTGCCCCAGTAAGAGTTTGTTGGAGAGTATTCACGTGCCAAATGAGTTGGCATTTGAACCAGACATTTAGTTTAAGTGGTTCACTTCATTATTTAAAAGTGCATTTAAAAAGCTCCAATTTAATTTATTTTATTGCTTTAGAAGTTATATATATTACAGGCCATCTAACATTTTAACTAGATCCTAAAAGATATGCAATGATCTGTTGCCACCTACAAACTCCTGACAGGCACAGGATCTACAGACACTCGGGAAACGTGTGGTGAGTGTCAATCAAAATGACATAAGTTCTTGAATGACAAGGGAAGAGTCTTCCTGCCACCTCTTCTTTTTGGATTGTGATCTGATATGCAAAGAAGTCTGTTACAGGCAACTACAATAAGGATGTAGTTCTCCTTGCCAAACAAGAGATCTTTCTGTCAAGGCCACAATAAATGTTCCTAATGAGCAACTGTCCACCTATTTGAAATGGGAATTATCTCATGTCCAACTCATGGCAACTTGCAAAATTTTCAAAAAAAAAAAAAAAAAAAGAAGGTGCTTTTGTAAGTCTATTTCAAGAGAAAGGCTTTCCATTCAGAGAGTCCATTTCATTTTTTGCCATGAAAGAGCTGTCTCAGGACATTATTTGGTCCTACAAAGCTCTTTAGGTTGTAACAAGATGCTTGGCATCATTTATCGTTACATTGGCTTGCTTTACATTCTTCCTAATGCAAGAAGGATGTTGATTCATTCTGTCTAAATCTGTAGCATTATTTTAGGAGTTTCTAGTTTATAAAGAGTAACAAGAGTTGTCTGAGTTCAAATATTTCTGGTGAAGACCTTGTATTTTGAAGAGGTGTAGTCTGTATTACCAAAAAAAAGGCTGAGAGTACGCACACCAAGATGATGGTTTGTGGTTGAGTCACCGTCCCTGGAGGTGTTCAAGAAACATTTAGATATAGTGTTGAGAGACATGGTTTAGTGGGGTTATTGGTGATAGGTGGATGGTTGGTCTGGATGATCTTGTAGGTCTTTTCCAACCTAGCTGATTCTATTATTCTATGATTAGCTGAAGAATCCAGGTGCTCTTCTCCACAATTTTAAAAAAGCTTTGATGGGGCTTTATTTCTGTCGACTGAGGAGGATCAAATCACAGTCTTCCTGAAGCCATGTGAAGCCTGGCATGACCACAGGCTCCTCACTCGTACTCAGGAGAATGAAAAATGGAGGTGTATTCTTTTTGTACATTTCTTCCATATCACTAGCCAGCATGGTGTGTTTATTCATGTGCTCTCAGCAGATACATGCAGAGATCTGAATGGAATTTTCAGAACTGTTCACAAGAGGCCTGACTCTGTCTTCTTTTCAAGTCTCTACTGTACACTAATAAGTACAATCAGATTCTAAATATATGCAATTTATCATCCTTCCCCAAAGTCACCCACTAAGTTATTTTGGCAAAGGGATATCATTCTCTCAAGTGGATGGTATAGCACAGAGCACAGTGAGGCCTCTTTATTACCAGCACACAGTCCTTGCCACATGAAGATGGAGGTGAAAGCACAGGGAAAGCCTCCAGCTGGTTTTCTTTTACCTAATGCACCCCTGGCTTACTGATAAATTAAAAGTCATTGTCTAAAACCTTCAGCTTCACTTGACATGAACACCTACTGTGCACTTTATAAAAACCTACCTGCTTCAGTAATTTTGGAACCTAAAGTGATCCAAAGCCAAAAGACTGTAGCACTGTTTGGGGTTACAGGAACCGCATGAGACTTGCAAAATTTAAATCCATGTAGACAAAATGCTTTACTGCTCCCTGCTCTAATGCTTTTCCTGAAATCGAAGTATATATGATCTTATTTACTTTCAGGACTGCTGCTCTTCTCTTTTTAACAGGATGCTTTGGCCTTCAGTTTTGTACATTTCCTGACTACATTTTAATGTTTGAATAGCACTTCACAAAGCCTAAGAAACTTCTGGCTCTTCTTCACCACTGTACACAGATTTCTGACTAGTGGCACCTAATTGAACAGCTGATATATCCCAACTAGAGTTTTTGGTGTGTTGAGTACAACAGCCTGCTCTGTATCTGTCCATCCTTCCTCTCCACTTGTGCCAAAGCAAATTAGAAATTAGGACTTTCATTGGGTCCTTGGTAGCTCTCATAGCAATCTTTTTGTGCTAATTCCCACTGTATGCAAACTGACCTGTAACACACCGAACCCTGGCACTGAAATCTCTGGTTAACATGTCTGTACCCACCATGCTATGTACACTGTCAGGGTGAGAATGAAAAACCTCGTGACCCTCAGGCATTTGTTTTTGTGCTGCAGCAGTGGCACCAGTATTTCATCTACAGAATAAATCAGCAAGTTTCTCCAACAACCATCAGGAGTAAACCTTTGGGGGAGGATTAGAGCTGAGCTAGGTCAGCTTCAGGGCTCCAAGCAGCTTCACACTACAGAGGCTGTTGCATGCTTACACCTTCTCCATTATTCCTTTCTCTCAGCCCTTCCCCACACACCTCTGCTGTTCTAGTCCCTGCAGTTAAAATCCTGAGTAAATGCACTTCATCAGCCAGACATTTTTAGCACTAAGTGAGGCCACTGGGCTTCATTCCTGTTTTTCTCCTGTTCTTTCCTGCTCCGATGTGCTTAGTCTTATTTGGAGAGGCTGGGGTTTTTTTGGAGCACGGGATAGAAAGGGAAGACCTATTTTCGCTATGGGCATTTTTGCTTTCACAGGATCACAGAATTGTAGGGGTTGGAAGGGACTCCTAGAGATCTCTCAGTACAGCATTCCCTAAAGCAGGATCCCTATAGTATGTCACACAGGAAAGTGTCCAGGTGAGTTTTGGATATCTCCAGAGAAGGAGACTCCACCACCTCTCTGGGCAGCTTGTGCCAGGTCTCTGTCATCCTCAACATCAAGTTCTTTCTCATGTTCATAAGGAACTTCCCGTGTTCCAGCTTATGCCCGTTACCCCTTGTTCTGTCACTGGGCACTTCTGAGAAGAACCTGGCCCCATCCACTTGACTCTTGTCTATCAGATACAGATAAGCATTGATAGGATTCCCTCTCAGCTTTCTCTTCTCCAGGCCGAACAGCCCCAGGGCTGTCAGCTTTTCCTCATATGGGAGATACTCCAGACCCATCATCATCATCTCTGTTCCTCCAATGGCCTCTCTTTAGGAGATCCCTGTCTTTCTTGAACTGAGGAGCCAAGAACTGGATACATCTGTTTTCAGTGGTCTCCAGACAGGCTTCTTCCCATAAGCATATGAATAGATGTTATACATACTGTACTCAGCACTGGTGAGGCTGCACCTTGAGTACTGTGTCCAGTTTTGGGCCCCTCACTGCAAGAAAGACATTGAGGCCCTGGAGCGTGTTCAGAGGAGGGCGACGAAGCTGGTGAGGGGTCTGGAGCACAGGCCTTATGAGGAGTGGCTGAGGGAGCTGGGATTGTTCAGTCTGGAGAAGAGGAGGCTCAGGGGGGACCTTATCACTCTCTACAACTACCTGAAGGGAGGTTGTAGTGAGCTGGGGGTTGGCCTCTTCTCTCTTGTCACTAGTGACAGGACGAGGGGGAATGGCCTCAAGTTGTGCCAGGGGAGATTTAGGCTGGACATTAGGAAATTCTACTTTTCTGAAAGAGTGGTCAGGCGCTGGAATGGGCTGCCCAGGGAGGTGGTGGAGTCACCGTCCCTGGAGGTGTTCAAGAAATGTTTAGATGTGTTGAGAGACATGGTTTAGTGGGGTTATTGGTGGTAGGTGGATGGTTGGACTGGATGATCTTGTAGGTCTTTTCCAACCTAGCTAATTCGATGATTCTATGATTCTATAACATTTACTCCACCAATTCCTTCCGTTATCACTTACAAAAGTCAAATACCTTCTCTTGTAAAAAAGACACCTGTAGGCGAAAGCTCTGCAGTGGAGAGGCAATAACATCAGAGAGATTAGATTAAAGGAGGATAAAGTTAGTGAATCTTAAAAGCATTTGAAGGTAAGGACAGAATGTGAACAAAAGAATAATAGATATAGATAACAGTATGCTCAGGATGTTAGTTCTTAGTCATTTATGTCCACAGTATCATTTGTCAAAACAAACAAACAAACAAACCACATTTTTCCAAACTTCTTCCTGCTGTTTAAATCCTTGTCACATGCAAGTTTGCTGTACACCAGGATTCATTATTCTCTGCCTTGTCATTGCCTGTTCACTGTATCCTGACCTTTTATTTTAATTTAAGGAAATTCCCTCTATGGACTAGAAAAAAAATCCCCATTCTAGCAGATGACTCATTTCTTTGCTGCCACATCAGCTACTGTAGCATATTTAGCTTTAAAATATTACTGGAACAGAAGAAGAGAAAAAAAGAAGTGGATGGAAAGGACATTAGCAACTAATGTTCTAGGAAGGAATATTGCGAGACTAAATACAAAAAGGGCCATGAAAAAGTTAATTTATAAAAATTGAAAGGGATAGCAGTAAGAAATGATTCGTCATTCTTAGAGGGGATCACAAAATAGATAAAACAATGTGAATGTGTTTAACAGAGAGAAATAAGGAAGCCAAATAGTAAAAAATTAATAATAATAAATCCAAAGAGGTCAATGCCAAGCTTAAGTCCATTAGACAGCACAGATCTAGGTGATACTCAGGAGGAAGGTTATGAAAGTCATCCATGAGCGAAATATGAAATGCACTGATGACAGCAAAAACTAAAGGCTCTTACTTCACAAAGCCTATATAGCATGTGAGGAACAGATCTCTCCTCCACTTTTCAGCTGCTTACTATCTGAGCATTGCCTGGAAAATTATAGAAGAGGATGAGCTTCTGGAAGCAAGGAGATAGTACAGGGTATTGGATGGTACTGCGTATTGGATTGAACTACACCTCTCTGGAACAGGGAGGAGAAAGGGGAAAATATTTTGATTCTTGAGACAACAATCATGTTTCTTTACAAATAGATGCTTGGAAATAAGAGAGAAGTCTCCTTTTTGTATATTGTCTCTATTGCTTCAAGCTCACAAAAAGAAAATATAAGATTGAAGTGAGGTTTTGATCCCAATGAGTAATTTAGGGCTATGGTTATATTGAAAAAAATTTAAAAAACACAACAACCCCACATGAATTGGCCATATGAATATATGGACCCATTCAGTGAAAATAAAAAATTATTTAACAGTCATTAGTCCCACCTGATGACAAAGGAACAGTATAAATTGTGGGGGGGGTGAGGGGTGAGGGGGGAATACAGAGAATGGTTTGAAAATCCCTGTTCTACAAAAGACGAGGGAAAAAGTGTGTGAAAATGTCATTAGAAAAAAAAAATGATTGAGTTCCAGAATAATAAAAATATGATCTATAAACTATATTGAAATAGTCATACTCCTTTAAAATATATAGCCAGCTCTCTTAACAGGGCCTATTCCTGTAACAAGATGAGTTTGGGGTTCAAATATCATATGCCACAGGCAGATCTTACATAAACTATTATTTTCCCTTTTTGGTATCTTTTATGCCTTTATCACACAGAAGTTTGATAAAATTTTGATATTCTCTCAAAACTCCTACTCAAGCTTAATCTGAAACTGCATTTTACAGGATCTCATCGTCTTTTGCTTTTTGTTTTTTGTTAGCACAATGTCAGTATTTCACTAAGTGTATTCACAGATTCGTAGTATTTCCTTTGACTCCAGAAAGTTCATTCTGCAAGTGGGTGTTCAGAGACCATATTTTATTCATTAAAGCAACAAAAATAGCTTTCGTCGGGATTCCTGAAGCTGGCATCCAGAGGTCCTTTGTAATTCAATCTCCAAACTGAGACAGCAATAGATAGAAAAAAAAGTTTTCATGTAAAAACCTAGTTAACAATGCTTAAAGCATTTGTCTGTGGAGATTTATAGATGCCATATAAGATCCTCTACAATAAGAGGTATAATATATGGTTTACTCTCTAGATTTACTGCACAATATTCCAAAATAGCAAGTTAAAACTTAACAGCTACATTAACTACATAGGAAAATTATGTAGGGGCCAACTGGTCTCATTTGATGGAAGTCTACTGTCAGCCCAGATCCTTACTTCTTCAGGAAACACTTTGTCTAATGCCAAAATAAAGTCAAGATGATATTACCCTTGAAAAGCTCAATCTGTGTAATCAGCATCGTACATATACTACATAATTGGCAGCAAAGTAATCTTTACACATCCTTTGAAAGTACTTTGCAATTAATACAGAAGGGATAAAGGTTTTTGCAGCTACAACTACCAGCCTTGGGCACTAAACAATCTATTCCTCTCCTGACCAATACAAACATCTGTGTACCATAATTGGCCTTTCTATTGCTGCACTATTTTCACTGCTTGCTAATAATGGTCCTAAATATTAAAACGGGGGATATTTCCTGCACGTCTCTGTGACTAGAGGCTATAAAGAAATAACTTAGGAGAATGTAACTATCAAATCTGAACCACTCCTGAATTTTAAGTTGCTCTGTAGCACACGGAAATTAACAAATGACAATGAGCAAAAGAAGTGCAGCCAGAATAACACCAGGGAATCACTGCCTTAACGCAAAGCCTCCCCACATCATTTCCAGTTGAGTAGCTGTGATACCACTGGTGTAGGGGTGTCAGTAATGCTTTCATTAGAACTTGATAGACACAGTGGGATATTTCTCCAGAAAACAGTAGACTGAAAAATAAATAATGTTTCCTTCAAATATTTTTTTTATCTTTAACTAAAAGAAAAGTTGTTGTTTCTCAGTGATGTGTTTGTAATTTCCAGAGAGAACAAACTCTTTTCATAACAATTTTTCACTGAAATCCTTCTGAAGATTTTCCAAGGCCCATGAGGGAAACAACCTACAATTAAGATACCTCTGTGGAAAATAATTGGTGGGACTGCAGTCTTCAGTAACTTGGATGCATCACAGCTGGTTGCATAACCTATTTTCCCACCTTTTCATTCTTTCTAGCTCTTCACATTTACTCCTACTTGAAAAGGAAAAGAGGTATTCTGACAATACTTGTTAAAACACCTTTCTTTTCCACTTCTGGCACATTTTTTTTTTTCATACAAACTGGAAAACACATGGTTTGAACTGGAAAACCAAAGTGCCTTAAAATCCCTGCTGCTGGTAAAACATTTGTTGAGAATGCTGCTGAGCTATCTTAGGATGTTCAGGAACCTTTCAGTCAAGGTGTAGCTGGCATCTCTAGAGCTGAGAAGTGAAGCTGGATATAAATAAAATTGGAGATTTGTCTTGGCATAGCTCACTAAGTAAGGATGAGGAAGAAAAGTCAACTTACATTTATTATAACCCTCACTTCAGTAAGAAGGTAAGACTGTTCAGCAAGTAATCAGCTATTCAAAATCTTGAGTCTCTACAGCGGTAGACATCTTAGAGTATAGAAATACATAATGAATAGAAAAGAAAGCCCTTATATCCTTTTCTTTTTGCAAAAAAAAATTCCCTGTTTAGACACCGTGCCTTATACAGTCCTCATTGATTCTTAACTGTTGTGAATGCAAATAATTAACTGATGCCCTTTGACTACCAAGCAAAATGAGCACATTTGTGTCTGGTTAAACCTACCAAAGCCTGTGCAAAAAAAAAAAAAAAAAAGAGCAAAGGGATCAAAGTATTTTGCTAGCTGAGCAAAATATGACCATCACAAGCAGACAGCATCAGCAGGAACAGTATCCACTGTGGCAGGAAACTACACAGGTCTTTCTGTGAGCTGCACAGTCTTTAGGAACAGCTCAGCAACGTGGTACCAGGAGATCTCAGGGTTTTAGTTACATGCTGCTTGCACATATTTATTCTGTTTCTGTTCACCTCTTCTTCCATCTCTGACTTTCCAGTTTCTGTTCTTTCGAAAGAGTTCTGCTTAATTAAGTAATGTTTACAAAGGAAAGTATGGGTAAGTGCTGTTATAACTCTTTGGCAAAAATGCCTGATTGAGATTCAAAGCACAGCCAGAGCAGCTGTCAGAAAAACCTCTTGTACTCCCGACATCCTAACAAAGCAGATGATACCACTGGATACAAATTCATCAGCAATTACTTCTTTCCTGTGCTCAGAAAATAAATTCTAAAAATTGTCTCAATATAATTATTTTTTGCATTAATTTTTTTGTCAGCAGTTCCATTCAATAATTCTCTTATAAGGCTTTCTTGCATAGCTGTTAGCTAGTCTAGGAAAGCAGTTAACAGAAGTGCAATCAGACAGACAATTTACTTTAACTGCTACTTGCTACTGTAAGCACTTTCCTTCTAGAAAAATCACTCTGAGGTTTTTGCTGGTGTACAAAGAATCAGAGAATCTAAAACACCAAACTGATAAAATCATCATCCACCATCGTGTTCAGACTCATGTCAACTGACAGCAGAATTGGTCCATTTTCCAGTAACAATTAAGAAGCAGGAAAACTTGCCTTTGTCCAATCAAAGAAAAAATAATTTAGGTATTCAAATCTTTGGCTCTATTACTTAAAAATGATTGGAGACGGTACATTATTAACACTATTCCACATCAGTGTGGTTTGTGCTTTCAATTTTTTTTACTACAACTGACTCATGTTGGAATCTCAAAGCTAATTTGCTTGGAATTTTCGACTGACATAATTGTCCTTGATTCTTTTTTAAATTACTGCGAATAGAAGGAGAACACAGCATACACACACAAAAAAATCTGATTTGATATGTGACCAACAAAATAACCATTATTTCATAACCTTGAAGATCCCCAAGGACTTTTCAGAAAAAGAATTGATCTTTACAGGATGCAGCCCTTCTGTATGACCGTGAATTAAATTAGCCCTTTTCCATGGGAAGCTTATTCTTTAGGCTTAGTCAGTCCTGGCTGCCTTTCTATTTATTTACAATAGCACCTGGAGTCTTCAGTAAAGTTCTTGTTAAATGTTCAAGTGTTGTAGAACCATATAGTAAAGAATAGGAAAAGCACTGAGGCTGAATAATTGTTATTTCAGGATAATGTATTTACGAAAAATTGGGGAACCTCTATATTAAGAGGTAAACTGCTTTTACAAATCTATGTGCAGACACATATCTGAATACCTAAATAACATTAGGGATGAAGCTTCCATTTCTGTAAGTTATTTTTCTAACATTGTAATTGCAGAGTTTTTCTTATCCCCATCTTGCATGTATTATCCAAGTTATTTCTCTCTTCGCTTCATTCCCTCGAGCAGGAGTGAATTTGACCCTTCTGATGATTCAGAGGCAATGCTTTGAAAGATAGCTAAAGTTAGAGCATTGTTTCATACAGGTAAACCTGCAAGACATGGATCTGAAAGAAATTTGGATCCTAGTGTTTTTACAGTCCGTATTATTTTTAGCATTACCATATTTTTGCTGCTGCCTCTAACTGGATTAGATTTCCAACAGAATCCCTCTGGGACATCAATATTTTCAGTCACATTTGACTACTGTAAAGACTGCTCTCCAGCCTTGTCCCAAGTATATCAGAGGAAGCTGGCATGTATGCATAAAAGCATGAGTAAATCAATTTGTAAGGTAGATAAAACTAAATAATTGGTTTATACAAATGAGAACTATAACAAATATTTGCACAGAGCCAACATTTTTTTTTTTGAAAGAAAAAGTCCTAAACTTAAATCCATCAAACCCCAGTGAAGACCAAAACATCTTCCATATTAGATCATAGAATGGCTTAGTTTGGAAGGGACCATCAAACTCCAACCCTCCTGCCATGAGCAAGGTTGCCAACCCTACATCAGGTTGCCTAGGAGGACTCCATCCAACCTGGCCTTGAACACCTCCAAGGATGGGACAGAGAGATAAAGAAAGGCTCTGGAGATAATCCAACTCAGTACAGCAGTAACAGCTAACATTCCCCAGCTTGAGGGTTGCCCAGAGCAATATAGAGACAATGTCCAAATCTTGCAGCGGACTCTGCTAAATACATTATTGATAACATATTTATACAAGTTTTATTTTCATGAATCCATTAGAAAAAAAAAAAAAACGAGTTTAACAAAAGACTGGAGATTTGAGACTGTTCAATTTGTTTCTGCTCACAACAATGGTAGCACATCATAACAGAGCAAGTCAGACCCTTGAAATACTGAGATGGGGGGTTTGCCAAGATCATTTAATTCAAGCCATGCAGGATTTGTGAAAGCATGCAAATAGTTATGATGTCCTTAACAGCTAAGAGAAAAAAAGGAGTCATATCATTTAATTTATTCAATCCCAAATCAAACAGAGCAAAAGGAGGACAGCGGAGGTTCAGGTTGGATATTTGGAAAAGGTTCTGCAGCAGTGGGCGGTAGGCATGGAGCAAGCTCTCCAGGGCAGTGAGCATGGCCCTGCGCTGCCAGAGTTCCAGAAGCATCTGGACAACACACTCAGCTGTATGGTATGATTTTTGGGTGGTGCTGTGTGGGGCCAGGAGTTGGACTTAGTGATCTTCATGGGTCCCTTCCAACTCAGGATATTGTATGATTCTATGAAAAGTAAAAAAAATTCTAAGCAGAAAAAGGAAATGAATCCTGGAAGGCAATAAAACATACATTCACTAATAACCCTTTCAGTTTTAAGGAAGATGCATCAGAGATGCAACCAAGCAGTTTGCACGAACACCAATGAAAACCAATAAACCCTGCCCAAACATAAAGTCTGCCCTTAGACACATCTAACGTCCTTTTGATAAAATTAGGCAGTGTAATTTATTCTGGAATCTGTTTTTCTCTTCCAGTTCTCATTCACACCTTTGTATATTTCTCCCATCTGAAATATCATTTGAAGCTATAGCTCTCCTCATTTGCAGTAATGTAAGGAGAAAGTAGCCTAAAGGAGGTTTCCTATGCTGTTTCACTAGCCAGGCTGTGGCTTTTTTTGTACTTTCACCACAAGATTTTTTTTTAGGAAGCAAAATCTCAAGATCATCTTGCAAAAATGATTGGTACGGTTTTTGAGAGTATCAGATGTCAGGAGTGGAGCCAGAAGCTACTCCTAAAGATTAACTCCTGGAACAGAAGGATTAAGTGATGGAAATCATAAAATATATTCTCTGGGAGTCCGTGTGTCTGGACAAAGCACATATTGATTCTAGTATCAGTTGTAAAGCTCCCAGGGAAATCCTGGGCTCTCTACAATAATTTCCTTGATAAAAAGACCTGGGACGTTGCTCAGTTCTGATTGTAGCACAGTGACTATGTTCTAGCAAGACAACAGATTCTAAAGTGCCAGTTCACAGGCACTAAAGTCTTTGAGGTTTTAGCAGATGCATCTCCAGATTGTTTAGAAATGTGCCATAAAATCTAATTCTTTGTAACAGAGATAAATGACATGGTATTGGGTGAGTTACTTTTCTTTTTGGCAGTTTTCCCACCAAACAGCAATGATTACCTTTCTCACCTGGTATTTGGCTACTGAACTCTGCAAATGTAAAACACTAAGTCACGAAGTATGAGTGTTACACTGCTGCAGCAAAGACAATTGTACCTCCACACTTTCAGCTTGTATTTTTTATCTTTCAGTTATACAAGCATCACTCTGAATGGAATCACTCATGATAGAGTCAGTACGAGTGCCTTGAACTTTTCTTACCATTCTTTATTATCTACATTCAAAGTGTGCATAAACACGTTCCTCCACATGGTCATAGACAAGGATGAAGGCACTTTCAACACGTAGAATCTATCTGATGTACTTCAAAACTACACATAAAGAGATCTGAAAGCAGGTTTCCAAAGGTGTGCAACTTACTCAGTTGCAACTGCATATGTAAGATCATATGAAAAAAAGGAGTCAACATTCACACCGCCGCTGAAGGAACATAACATCAGATGCAATAATGAACAGAGCAGGGAACACCCACCCCCGCCTAATGTTTTCCAGTAGGTTATATGTGAAGAACATCATTCCAGCATTTTGGTTCTACTGGAACAATCTCACTGCTTTTGCTGATTGCCCTGGGAACGCATGGTAGATTGGAGAGATTTCTGAAGCCTGGTCAAGGGCCCGTCATCTGCCTCCCTTAAAAGCAAACACAAGAAGGAAATATAATTACAGACTGAGTTTTTAAATATCCATTTCCAGTAACAGTAGAAAAAAAGTAGACAAATTTTCTAAGTATCTTGAAGACAAACATAAGAAACAAAGGAATTGTATTTTATGAAGGGAAGGTCAAGGCTCATTTCTTTCTATAATGGGATATCCCAGAGATGACAGAGGAAGTAATGCAATATTTATCTTTAAATTTTGAAAGATTGCTGCGAAGAGAATCTACCTTTTGCATCTACAAGAGTGAATGGACAAAAAAGGGAGAATAAGAGATTATGTGAGGCAACAGGTAAAAACTTTCAAGGGTATCAAGTAGCTAAAAGGACCAAGCTATGCATTTAACTGGGGGATTTTAAGAATATCTAGACAGCCATCTATTAGAAAGCAATGTAAAAATATATGATCATGTCTTGGAACAGGAAAGAGAATAGATGGGTCTGACAGATACTTTAACTATGTACGCTGGATTGCAATAAATGAAGCTAAGTGTAAGATACTTTCAGAATTTTAACATTAAATCTGGTTATACTGAATATATCAGTTTTCTCCTGCTCCTACCTGTCAATTTTTAAACACCAAGGATTCCTATACTCAGTTCCATTTTTCTAATACATGCATTAGATGTTTCCATCCTAAGGTAAGTATCCTGAGTAATTCCCAAAGGCAAATCTATAATCTACTTTGAGCATAATGGCAACTTAGATGGAGATGTCTAAATTCAAGATATCAGCAATAGCTGACATAAATCCTGTCTTCTCTTTAGAAATAGAAGAGTATGTGCAGAGGAGAACAGGAATAAATTGTCTCGGGTAGGTAGTGAAGACTGAAACTACTTTGAGACTGGAAGGCAGATTAAATGTAAACAGCAGTTAAAGACACTGTAATTCTACTTCTCATAAAAAAAAGTACAGAAGGACTTTCTGAAGCATACTGCAGAACCACAAGGGGTTTAGAAATTGGTTATGAGAATGATCAGCAGCCTGGAAAAAAATGTCAGAAAGACTGAAAGATTGTGTGATTATTTACAGAAGAGATGAATATGAGAAATTCTGATGAAAATGCATTAAATCTTCAGAGGACTTGGGAAAGAGCTTATTCTTTTGTCATGTCCAAAAAAAAAAAAAAAAGGCAAACAAAAACACCACAAAGGGAAATTTCCATTAAATCCTGCAGCTGATAAATGTGTTACTAACAGGAATGCTTCTTCTTAAAGTATGTACACCAGCTATGAAACTCATTGCCAGTGTGGTATTTAGAAGATTCAAAAATAACTATTAAATATTTTCGAGTCAGAGTAGTGAAAATTACAGTAATTGATTTTTGTATAGAATCATAGAATCCACAGAGTTTGAAGGGACTTTTAAAGGCCATCTAGTCCAACTCCCCTGTGATGAACAGGGACACCACAGCTAGATCAGGTTGCCCAGGGCCTGATCCAGCCTCACCTTGAAAGTCTCCAGGGGCAGGGCATCAACCACAACACTAGGTAACCTGTTCCAGTACCTCACCACTCTCACTGTAAAAGACTTCTTCCTTATATCTAACCTAAATTTACCCTCTTTGAACTTTAAGCCATTTCTCTTTGTTTTATCACCACAGACCTTCCTAAAGAGTCGGTCCCCTTCTTTCCTGTAGCTCCTCTTTAGATATTTCATGGCTGACAGTAGTTGTAGTTCAGGTTTGCATCTGAAATGCATAGGGTTTTCAAAGAGTGGTGAATTGATTTGCTTCATGACACTTTCACATTCAACCTATGAGAATTCCTATCACTGCTGGCTTGTTCCTGGCTCCAAGGCAAATTTGTTTATTTAATTCTGTAAACTGCACTCGGTCATTAGAATTAGTTATCAGACAGTGAAATATTTTTCTTTTTCTTCCACAGCAGCCAGTTTCCCCTAAGAAGTTGACATGCAGTACTCATTACATTTGAGGCTTGGGTGCTTTTTCCTTTTGATATAGCTGGTGAAAAGTTCTTACCATTAGCACAGCAATTCCAGAGCACCAGTGAGTAACAACAGTGGGACAGTAATTTTGAGGAGATGGAGGCCCTGTAGATATCAAGTTTGAGCACACAGCTTAGGTTGGAAGGGACCTTAAAGATCATCATGTTCCATCCACCATGGTATGGGTAAAGAAGAGGACTTTTCCACACTGATTCAAAAAAACAGATTTCTTCCTAGCACCCAGAAGACAGAATGGTTAGGGCAAGTCAGCATTATATATATTTATAAATATTTAAGAAAGAGGGACACCCAAGGAAGTTGCCATCCAAACAAGATGTCACTTGAAGCCCTGGATTCCTTGGTTGAACAAGGCATGCAGTAGGTGAGGGCAGCAAGTGATGCAATTACATGCTGATGGTAGAATCAAGCCTTCAGCTATTTGCACTGATGAAATTACATCTACGAATTTACAGGATAATGAATAACAACATTCAATAAATGAAAGAATTTAATAGCAGGGAAGCTTGTTACTGAATAGCTAGAGATATTAAATTCAATAATTAATAACAAACAAGATGATCACTAATAAACTATTTGGAGACAACAACATCTGAGCGTTGAGAATAATTTTATAAAAGATGCAGTGACAAAGCCATCAGAATTTAACTAAAGCTCCATCCAAACTCATAAGAGCATGAACGCTGTTTGGAAATAATGTTTTCATCAAGAATCGTACACTGCTGAGAACAGCAGTGATCTTCACTTTGCTTTAGTATTTACAGCCTTTATAACAGAATGATTTGTGTAAATCTGTAGAGAAGCACAAGAACCAATGAGGAAATACGTCAGAAATCCTGTTGCCATTCCACTTTCAGAAGACAATTCCTAACAGGCAATTAGCAATTCCTTAATATATATACGATATGCATCATTAAAGAAGAATCACAGAATTGTTTGAGTTTGAAGGGATCCTTACAGGTTACCTAGTCCAACCCCCCTGCAATGAACAGGGACATTATGAGCTGGTAGAGCACATGTAGAGAATTAGAAGACCTGGACAGCATGTAAATAGCATCTAACATCAGATCAGTAAAGGTCTGATACATGTCTTGAAGGTTTTAGGCTGTGCTAAAACAACTCTCCCAAAGAGAAGTTTAGTTAGCATACCTCAGGCTATCATTGTCACCATCCAGTTTTAATGCAAGGCTCATAGCTTGTTATTTTGCTTTGAACTTAAGTCCTTGCAGTCGCACATACATAAGAAGCATTCCTGCCTGTGAAGAAAAATGTGGGGGAACATGACAAAAGCTTAATTGATTTTGAATAATAAACTAGGTACAGCTGAAAACTGGAGCAGACCATCCTGTACTGGGATAAATTTACCCCAAGGTTTCATTGTGCAATAGTAGGAGTAACAAGAACTATGTTCAAGAGCAAAATAGACAAAATAATTCCTGCATTACTGACATCATTCTGCCTCTGGAAAGAATATTTTTTTACCAGGATCATTCCTTCCTTGTCCAATACGTGTATTTTTTTTTTAATACAGATTGAGATCAGCCGCATCCTCACTGCATCATTTACAATCAGCTTGTAGCTGTGTACCTGAAGGGTAGAATTTGAATTCCTCCAGCTTCAGCACATAGCTTTAAGCTTCAGCCTCTACTTTTAAGCCCTCACTGTGCTGCTCTGAGGTTCTGCTTTGGTCAGTTCCACACTATTACAACTTATTTTCTTACAAGAACATCCTTAACACAGTCATACCGTACTAGAGCATCCAACAGTAAAGAGGGCTGTCTTCAAAACAAAGTAGGACAGCAAATTTCACAAGAGCTTGCATGCTAGCAACCTTAAACAGAAGTCATTTAACAGTTAAAAAAAAAAAATCAGTTAAACAAAAAGCCCAATCAGCTGCTCAGAGCCCTATCCAGCCTGACCCTGAACATCTCCAAAGTGTTAATTTGTAATGTACTCTATGTCTAATTATGCTGATAACATTATGGAAATATCATTAGGGAAATGTAAATAATAAAACTTTTCTCCAACACCACAGCAATTGTTTGTATGCATTTCCTTGTTGTTTCAAGGACTGAGCAAACCCTCTGGGATTTGTGCTTTGTTTTAACGATGTGGATTTTGGTAATGCTCTCGAGTTTCAGCTTGATGGAAAATCACCTAGGAGGTCTGGAATCCAGTTTTGAATTTAATCAAATATTTAAAACTTAGTATCATGTATACTAATATTCAACATCTTATTTGCTTAAAAATACATGAAAAACAGGGTTTTTATCCTATTGTTTTCACATCTGGGATTCAAAACACCTTGTAGTAGGACAAACAGCCAAGGTACTGCATCACAAATACCAAACCATCCAGTCTGCCTCAATACTCTACACATATTAAATCATAGAATTGCAGGGGTTGGAAGGAACCTGAAGAGATTATTGAGTCCAACCCCCCTTCTAAAGTGGGTACCATAAATATGTTGCACAGGTCAGTGTCCAGATGGGTCTTGAAAATCTCCATAGAAGGAGACTCCACCACCTCTCTGGGCAACCTGTTCCAGTGTTCCACCATCCTTACCGTAAAAAAGTTCTTCTGTGTGTTCATATGGAACTTCCTATGTTCAAGTTTTAGGCCACTGCTCCTAGTCCTGTCACTACATAGTGCTGAGAAGAACCCGGCCTCATCCATTTGCCTCCCACCTACCTTTAGACATTTATAAGCATTAATAACTACAATTTGAAATAATTCTGTGGATGTCATAGTCAGTAAGCATCCTTTATCTGATTATCTAATGTCTCACAGCATCTAAAGAGGAAGTCTAGAGCAAGTACCGGACAAAACAGATAAGTCAGTTCTTATTAACACTTCTTCTTTAGTGATTACGTATGAAGAACTACTAAGAATCAGATACTTTTGCAATATTTGAACAGAAATTTTAGGTCTCAAGAAGACAAACCACAAAAAGAAAATACTCTTTTATACTGACATTTCAAAATAAAACAATAAAATAAATACTAAATACCAAAATAAATACTAAATAAAATAACTATTTTTAACAGGCCACAAATCAACGCTCATTGGATGAAATACTTTACAAGTACGATGAGCATTTCTTTTTTCTACCCTATTTTAAAGATCTTATTTTAAAAATTACAACACAGCAAATTGGAGATCTCCAGTTCAGATTACCATGACATCATCATAGAAAAAATTGTTGTTTAATGAAGTGATATGGATATATTTCTCTTCAATGTTTTCTTTAGCAAGAGTTATCTTTCACTTTTACATATAAGCTTAGTACTTCTGAAGATTTAGAAATGCTAACAATATACATATGGAAGCGCATACTTTGTATGCTTGAAAAGGCTTAGACTTGATAAAGTGGTGAACAGCTGATGTAGAAATAAATCTGAAATATCACTAGAAAAAAAACCAAACTGAGCTTCCATTGCTCCTTTTCTTTTTACTTATTTTTCAATCCTTTCCCCACCTTTCCCAAATGTCTAAAAAGAATGACAATGTATTACAGAAAGAGGGGAGGGGCTCTACTAATTAATAATTAATCAGGTTGTTATATATAGAGAACACCTGCAGATACTTGACTGTTTTTGAAGGATGATTCAATTGCTGCAAAAGGATGTGTTTGGGAGCAAGCAGAAATGGAGCAGCTCTGTTCAAGGTATGGTGAAGCAGAATTCATGTAGAAGTCAAGTAGCATCCAACAAATGTCTAGCATTGTTGGACAATGTTAACTTCAGCAAAGCTTTTCAGAACTAGGCTCTTTGCTCTGAACTTTGTTGTTTACCCCTATAGAGGAAGAGAGAAAAGATGGGATAACTACAGGACGCTTATTTAGTGTGATTAGTAGCTGCTGTTTTTATGTTAGTACGCAACTCCCAATCTTGTTTTAATAATCAACTACAACTTCTTTTCAGTCTCCAAGCTCTCTATAAGTTATCTGAATCTTTTCTGAACTTTAATTCATTCTGCTGTATCCTGTACAATATTGAATGCTTTATAACTTACTATTTTGTTTAGTAAATAATAGCATCATCGACATTGGAAAAGACCTCTAAGATCATCTAGCCCAACTGTCCACCTACCATTGGCGTTTCCCCTCTAAACTATGTCCATTAGTACAACATCTAAACATTTCTTGCACATCTCCAGTGATGCTGCCTAACCAACTCACTGGGCAGCCCGTTCCATCTCAGAAGCATTTGTTCCAGTTTTTAGATATTCATTCCCAGTCCAGAATATGAGATCGTGACAGGCTTTTACAGGTTACTTGCAATATAGGAAAGGGTTGAAACTCTTATGCAGGTCTATTTCAATAAGTGTTAAAATACTTTAGGGACTCTTCAGCTTTACACTTTATAAAAAGACCTCTAGAGACAACCTAAAAGGAAGAGAAAATAGGCATCCTTGCTCAACAAGTTTAATAGTTTTCTTGCTGGCCTGTATAGCTTCTGTAGGTCATAGTGCCCATATCTAATTGCTGTTGTAGAAACAAGTGTCTATCAGGATCCCAGACTAGGAATTATGCTATCAAAGTTGGAAGGAAACATCTTATTTTCTCTTTTAATCTCTTCTTAGTGAGGTAGAAGACAAACTGTAAAAGGCTTTTCCCTTAAAGGCATTGAAGAAAATACTGAATCTCAAGGATGGTACTTACTAGAACTAAATCAAAACCATTGTTTTTCATCTAGACAACTTGCTGCAAGTCTAACCAGTGACGGCTTTGTTCGTTGTGTTCTGTCTTTGAATGCCTTATCTCAAATTGTGTTTGTGAAATCAGATAAAAATATTCTGCTAATCTGAATTTTAAAAATGCATTGCACCTGCAGATTTCCGCCAGTGCGTGTATTCTCATCCTGGAAGTATTTCATACTAACAAATGCTGGTCTAATTTTTGAAATTAAAAATGACACTGAGTTCTATCTCTGAACTGCTATTGAAGTCATCCCTATCTAAGATTTCAGATGTCTGTATGAATTTGTTTATGCATAGTACCGTCTGCCTTTTCTTGATTGACACGCTAAACATACCAGCTCTCTTGCCAAGGGCAAGGTTAATAACATACTTCAAACTTTCTTTAATATTGAAAGTGAGGGGAAAGAGGAGTTTCCTACTTATCTGTAGGTAGTGAACTTGGTAGTGTCCGGCTTCTTAAATAAGAGTGAATATTAATGTTCTGCGTATGCCTGATCCTGTTCTTAAGCTAAATCAGGGAGCTAAAAACTCTCCTGTCAAGTTTAGGGATCTGAGGGGAAAAAAACCTGTTTTGTTGATTGGTGTTTGGTGGATAGTTCTGCCCTACTGACATTGAAATAGCTCTTAACAGGCTCCTGGGCATTGCCTTGAATCATAGAATATCCTGAATTGGAAGGGACCCGAAAGGATCATTGCATCCACCTCTTGGGCTCTGGAATCCCCAGAACTAAAATCAAATGGATGGCTAACGTGGGGCTGCAAGTTTGAAACTGGTATGCAATTTGGATGCATGAGTTGCATTTCAGCGGCTGTTTTTTAATCTTCCCCCCCAAGTCTTTCACAACGGTACTTTTTTTTTTCCACTGAATAGCAAAATAGTTGACCCATCTCCTGGTTAAACAGGCATCTTATATTCCAGAGTGTATTTTTGTTCATGTTTATACGTAGTTTACAACTGTATTGGGAATTGAACACAGAGGTTAGAGTAAGGTTATTTCTTCCTAAGTTTTTAATTGGTCATTGATTCAGCTGAATACACAAAGAAGTGTATTCCCTGTGGATTACTGGTTTGTTTAACTGCAAACATAACTAGGCTTTTTCAAAGCTCTAGAGCTAGGATTTTGTGTTTTTGTTGATTTTTTTTTTTTCAAAGCGAAGTCCTTCAGAGGAATCTGCATGTGGCATTTCTGATCAGGCTATAGATGCAGCCACCTTATGTTCTGGGGTCTTGCTAATTGCTGCCTCTTGACAAACCTTACTTGTTTGTCTGTCACATCTACCAAAACAGGATTCGGTTGATTTAATATTTTTAGGTGAGGGCAGGCAGGCAATGGGGAAACAGATGGTTTGCAGAAAGGAGCTGTCACCGTCTGGACTGAGAGAGGAGAAGTGAAGTACTCTTTTTGCAAGATGAGCCCCCTGGGTCTGACATTTGTTCGTGCCAATTTCCCCTTCCTCTCCCACTCTTCTGTATGAGAAACAGGCTGGATTTACACTACAAATCTCTTATAACCAAAATATTTGTCTGAAATTATACTTGAAGTTGCAGCATATTTTCTTGGTCTTGAATTATTGTCTGCTTTCCCTCCATTGCTGCTGCTAGATTAACTGCAGTGATACTGCTAAGGAAGATAGCAACTGGGACCAATATGTCCTGCAACAATAAGGATATTATTGTTAGGCAAGAGACTAAAGTGTGACTTAAAGTTGAATGTGGGCTGTTGGTTATTGGTGACCACTTCCTTGTCTGTCTGCTTGCGTCTGAGTTGCTGCCTTAGCTCGTGGCCACGTGCAAGTCTACTGTGATGTGAATCACCTCAATCTTCATAGGAGATTTGGCACAACAGCTTGTTTCTTGCCAGGTGGATCTGAGATGGAAATACCAGTCTTGAGGGTGCATGTTGAGCTGTATCACTCACTCTTCCTGATCATCCTCTTTAGACCCCTGAATTTCAGGGCAAAACTTTCTTAGGATCAAGTGCATGGAACTATAGGTAGGAGAGATGAGCAGTGGAGAAAGGGACAGTCAACATTTCAGTAAAAATGAGGTGAAATACACATGGTGCTCAGCCCACAAAGTAATTCTGGACCTCTCTGTTCTGTGCTGGAATTGCAGATCTTCATTTCACTGTATCCAAAAGGGATCTATTTCCAAAACCAGGGCAAAGAAACCTTATCAGTATGGGTGTTGAAGCAGTTAAAATTCTCTGTTAATTTCAATGCAACAGGCATAGGATAAAGTTTATCACTGTTGCACTGACAGTGAAGTTAATGTGGGGGGATTAAAAAAGGTTCCCTATCCTACAAAGCTTTGCCTTCCAAAAAACAACTATTCCTACCTATTCATCCTTGAATTACTGTGCAATGACATAACTACCTTCACTCTAGGGGAAAAAAATGTGAGTGATACTTTCTGGAAGCATTTAAAATCTCCAAGCAATTATAAATCAATCTTGTAAACCTTTAGGTTTCCTTAAGTAAGAAGTTGAAACCTTGGTGTAAGCTGTTTGCTGGATGCAATAAATCAACCACAGGCATTAGGCTGATATCTCCGATAGCCACAGGCTTGCAAAGTAACTTAGGTTAGATGAGACCTCTGGACTTCAGAATTAAGTTGTTCAGTGAGTCTGGACAGCTTCCAAGGGTGTAAATTCTGTAACTACTGGGCTGGCTCTTCCTTCTCCACTGCAAAGAAATTCTTCCTTTTATAAATGAGAATTTCTCTTGCTGAAGTGCATTCCTGTCAGCTCACATTTCTGCACTGTTAAGGACTGTTTGAATTGCAGCCATGTGGTATTCGGACAGTTTTATTTTGTTTTAAAAACAAATTGTCACTGTTAGCTGCCTCTGTTTGCTGAGCTCCTAAAAAATACCATGCCTTCTGTGTGGAGAGTAATACTTTGACTTTACCTTGCCCTACCAAAAAAAAAAGAAAGCCATTGCATGGAAAAATTTTTTGATCTGTAGGCTTAGTGAAATTTTGCAGCTCTGAGAGAGATTTGTCAATTTGTTAATTGCAGCTATTACTTTTTTTTTAGGGGGAAATAAGGCTACAGCTAAGAGTTCTGGGAAGTTGAAGAAATGGCCTCAAGTTGCACCAGGGGAGGTGATATAACAGTAACATCACAATATTTTCAGGAATAACCAAGTAAGTTTTCTGTGTTACCTGAAAAACATTCTAGAAATTAGCTTATCTCACACCTGGTTAGTGCACAGGGAATACTTCTAGTGCACACCTATGGTCAAAAATGCTAGAGGAGGCTGTTAAAACATTCAGTCAGCACTTTTCATGGCAGATCTAGTTTCTATCAACCAGTTCTTTTCCCTGGAGATGGAACACTGCTCTACTGAGACCTTCCTTCATAAGAGGCATCTTACAACTTCAATATTTCCTTTTTTTTTTTTTTTGTTTCTGTCTCCTGACATATTGAAGACTATAAATCACAATCAGGAAGCTAGCATCATCAACTCAGATAGGGCAGCCACTCCAGGGAATAATTAAGCAGAAATAGGTTGGTGACCAAGCCTGAATTTATGAGGATCCTGGACATATGGGATGGGGTCCCCAGGGAAGATTGGTTTGAGGCTGTAAATGATCTTTGATGCCATGGCAAGCTGTAGACATGCATACAGCATGATGGAGAAGGCTATGAAAATGTTATTGCACGGATCATTCAGGGTGCTTCCGGCAAACTGGCCATCATTTTTGTTGATAAAAATTATGTGAGGAAGTAGCATGATGTTTAAAAATAACAGTCATACAGTTGGTCTGATTTTCTTACCAAGGTCAAATTTGGTTCATTGACCAAATTTACCCCACAGAGAGTTTTGAAGCTCTTAAGCAATTTGACATTTTTTCTTGATTCCTCAAGCTATGAAGAAATGCCTGTAGTCTTCAGTACATTGGTCTGCTTTGCTAACAGCTATGAACAAAGCTGAGAAGCCTCAGCTTTCCCACTTCTAGGGGAAGTGAATCTCTTGATTTGGAAAAATCACTGTTCATTATAGTAAAATGCCAAACATCAGTGATTTCTGATAAGTCTTCCATAGCCTTGTTCAATTATGGGATGCACTAGTACTCGTAAGGGCTCTTTTTTTTTTTTCCCCATTGTTGCAAGCACAGTGTCTGTATGGCTTCAGGACAGGTGGGACACATTAGCTTGCCATTCACTCTCACTGAAACTGTGTGCTAAGTATCCTTGTGGTTTGAACAATTTCGTTTTGTCCAGCCTGAAGGAGGCAATTAGTGTGCTGAAAAAATAATTTTGGGGTGCCCAATCAGCAGAGTATTGTTTAGTGATGAAGGCATGAAGCCTCACAGTTCTAATCCTGTCTCAGCATCAGTTCTGTTTTGAGAAGTGAAGAGGAAGCTGCTTTCCCATGGGATGGCAGTTTGCTGATGGAGACAAAAGTTCCCTTCACAGCATGTGATGCTTTATAAATGTCAAATGTTAATTCCCTCAGAAAGAAATCTCTTCTTGTGAGCAGGAGTCTGCTGTCACACCATCTGTACAACTACTCCCTCCTAAAGCAGAAACCAGCAAGAAGAGATTGCAAAAAGAATGCGCATCAGATTCACAGTCACTGCAATGTAAACACATATCAAACATCATGAAGAAGTGAAATATGGTCGAGAGTTTTGTGCTCTGATTGTTTACTCTTCAGCTACATGCCAAGCAGTTCAATAGCACTGAGGGACCCAAACCATAAGCTGTATGATCCCAACATGACCTACTCAAAGAAATCTTGCTGGGTCTCTTATTCAGAAAGTAGGAACCAGTTCAAATTATCAAAGCCCGTATGTTTTTACTGGTTTTTAACTATTTTTCCTGTGGTTCAAGTTGATTTTTCTGGTGTGAATGGAGTCTAGGAGCGGCATCTAAAATGGTGATCTTTTAAAAAGAAAAATAGCCATCAAATCAGGCTGGTGCTGAAGTATCAATTTTATGAATGAAGGGAATCCTTCCTATAGACAGTCAAAAATGGACTGTTTGTCAGACTTCCAGATGTATTCCTTTAAATAGAGATTTTTAAGGGATGAGATGATCTTGCAGTAGTTAGTTTCTGGTTGTGAAAACAAAGGTAGTTTTTCATTATGTTACAGTACTTTAAGCAAATGTCAAATCTCGATGTGTTATCTAATGTAGCAACTTCTTTTCCAGCATAAGTTGAAAATCAAGTAATAAGCAAATAAAAAAAGCAGAGCTTGGTTCCTGGAACAAACATGCACAATGCCTAATATTTCATACTTTAATACATCTGATTTTTTCATAAACTTGGATGAAGCTGTTTTAATGAAACAGCTGCAAATGGAAATGCGTATTTGCACTCGATCTTTAATTTCCCTTGTTGAATATATGATTGTCTTTAAGTTTCTACTGTTTCTGTTTAAGATGGAGTGAAAGCCCATTCTTGTGTCAATCCAAATTTCCTATGACATTTATAGGTCTGACTAGAAGTAAACAATTTAGGTATAGCTAAAATAGATAAGTTCAGCTGAGAAATCTAGCCACGCTTGGGCCAGTCTCCTCAGGTAGAGATTAAAGTCATTGCTTGAGCTTGGAGAAAGACTGGACTCTGTGTTCACTGAGTAGGAGTTGAGCTTGATGATCCTGATGAGTCCCTTCCAACTTGGGTTATTTTGTGATTCTTCTTGGATTTGGACTGTTTTGCATGAGGTTGTGCCAAGGGAGATTCGGGTTGGACATTAGGAAATACTTCTTCTCTGAGAGAGTAGTCTGGGAATGGGCTGCCCAGGAAGGTAGTGGAGTCACTGAACCTGGAGGTGTTCAAGAAACATTTAGATGTTGTACTAAGGGACATGGTTTAGTGGGAAATATTGGTGATAGCTGGATGGTTGGACTGTATGATCTTAGAGGTCTTTTCCAACCTTGATGGTTCTACGATTCTATTTTCTCCTAATTAATTGAACAAGATAAACCAGGCAAGTGTCCCTCTTTGGAGCCAGATCTGTGCTTCATAACACTTCTTGCACCACCTGTGAACTGTCAACACTCAGCTTCATTTCACCTCTTTAAATGGCACAAATGATAATAGATCATAAATTTAGGTCATAAGTATATTGCCAGTTGGTGGCCTATATTTTCCTTTTCTGAGCTTTATTACGTCATTAGGATGTGCAGACAGTCTAGAAGATTTTCTATTTAGGCACTGCTGTGTCTACTCACTGTCCTAAAATATATCTATCTGCTGTGATCGTCTGGAAAATTGTCTCCTCTCGTCTTGATTTGAGTGTGCAAAATTACACAAATTTGTTTGCAACCTTGCAAGCTTCATGACATCACAGGAGGCATTCAAGGCCAGGTTGAAGGGGCCCTGGGCAGCCTGATCTGGTGGTTGGGAACCCTGTTCATAGCAGGTGGGTTGGAACTAGATGATCTTTGAGGTTCCCTCCAACCTAAGCCATTCTATGATCTGAGATGTAAGTTTTTGCTTCCAGAGTGATGTGACTTCCATTCTAATGATTGATTGTTCCAAAAATCCGTAGTCTACTACAGCAGTTTTCAGTTAAATTCTTGAGAATAGGATGAAATGAGGGCCACATGAACAGAGGACAAATGAAAAGAGTCCCATGCTATTATTCCTCAATATACTACTACTTCTCTTGAATATTTTCTCTTGCATATTTTGGGATATCTTTCTCCAGATGTGAAGATCTGATTCTTTTTCTTGCACCCTCTGGTGGCAATATCCATATATTCCATGGCTATAATCGGTGATGCCTGGCAGCTTGACAAGATGGACCTCTGAAACTACTGACAGTGACAGAGCATCGTGTTCCTACACCCAGCCTTATGCACTCCAGGGAGCTTTTGAATCAGGGTCAAGGACAGAGAAAGGACTATCTCCAGAGATTTCAATTCCTCATTGCTCTACAGATTTGGGAAGACTGTGAATCAAAAATAGGGTTCTAAAATACAAGGAAGATGTCTTACTCCCGCTGCAGGTGAATTTTATGAAAAGGACTGGGAAGTGGGGTTTCTTTGACTCCTGAGTCTTTAGTGCAGCCTCTGGTAAGCAAGAGATGTGCTTTTTTTTTTGGTTTTTTTTTCTTCCCCTGGCTCTGGTGAGACTTTTTGTTTCCTTTGCTTTTAGAAAGGCATGCAACCGATTTGCAGCTTTAAACAAACACTATGCATATATGCCAAGTGTAACTCACTGGATGTGAATCTTAGCTGTCTGCCAATACCTTAACAATGAATAAAAATATGCACCTTGTATGTAAAGTTTTGGTGGCATACTCTTACTTTGTGGAAATGCCAGCCTTAGTGACTCTGCACATCACACACCACTTCAGTTTTCTATATGATCACCTGGAAGTACTGGAAGAAAACATTAAGCTCTAGCTGAGTGAAGCCTGTGTGGTTTAAAAATCAGATTTTCCTTTGTATTGCAGAGTTCAAGCTATTACTCTGGAGGTTTTTGTATCCCATCTGCACTCCAGTGCTACCAACCTGTCTGAGTGCCTTTGCTATCTTTCCTGCAGTTGGCAGGTGATGCTGGTGGCTCCCAGGGCCTCTGCATGCAGCAGACCAGCACCAGTTTGGCGTTGGGTTCTCCTCACCATAAGCCCATCTCTGGCAACAAGAGCAAGGACAAATAGGGAATGTGTTCTGGGTTTGTGGTGAATTGTTTAATTGACTATCCCTATTAATGAGACCTAGACTGGCTTTGAATTTTCTGGGAGCTGTTTGACTTCCCACTGCAAGGAAAGCCCAAGCATCTACCACTACTGTTCTATTCCTAGCTTTCTAGTTGAACTTCTACCAGGCAGAGCAAATAAATTCCTCCTTCCTCTGAGTTGAGAAGTATTCAATTTGCTCTTTCATGAACATCTCAGAAACAGAAGGCTTTATTGCTCTCGCTAACAAAACAGGAGAACTTGAAAGTTGAAAACATATGGGTTTCTGTTACACTAACAAAAATTCAATGAGTTCTGATTCTCCTTTTGCGTAAGTGGGGGGGGGAAATTCCACTGTTTAGTTTTCAGTTTTAATCTGCCAGAATAGGGAATTTAGAATTTTCTTTCCCTAAGATAACCTTAGAAAGAGAAATCTGGGAGACGCATTGCTATTTTCCTCCTTTCCAAGAAGTGGCTCTCTGAAGTATGGGAAAGATGCATGGAGTGGTTTATTTCTGGTGGTTTACATACTGAAAGATGCTAACTTTGTATTCTATTCCCACATGTTTGTGAAGCAAAAGGAGTTAAATAGTATAGGATGAAATTTCCCTACTATGGAAATTCAAGCTTTAAAAATTGCTGCAAATACTTCTAAGTCCGACAGTTAACCTTCAGAACAAAATTTAAAAGTATGTTGGTATATATTACATACAGTGAAGTTCAGTACTTGTACTCAGAAAACTCAAATCTGAATTTTCTTATCTCTGGGCAAACTAAAGCACTGAGTTTGGTATTTTGTGAGCACTGTGTACCTTGTGTTGGCTTTCTCTTGTGTAAAACTCCAGCAATTTTCCCATAACAAAACCATGCTTTGTGCTGTTGCTTGTGGCATGTATTCCCTCCTGCCTGGGCTGGCAAGGAGGAGGAAGGTGTGTAAGGAATGAAGCATCTGATGGAGAAGAAATGGGTAGGATCTGTTTTTTGTTGTTTTCTTAAAGAGAAAAAAAAATCCTGGAATAATTTTATCCTTATTTCGTCCACGCACTTATGTGCTGAAGGGCATGACATTCAGTTTTCAATCAGCTGTACTTTGTTCTTCATTTCTTGGATGTCCAGGATCAAGGGTACAATAACACTGGCAACTGCCTGAGCTGGGTAAGCTACTGCAGTCTGGTAGACATCTTGAATATGGCAATTATTGTAAAAATATCAAACACTAATGAAAATTAGGCTTCTGAGTTCAAGCTAGATGTAGAAAATTGTCCTTCCTGGCTATAAAATAGCAACCTTATGTCATTTTTTTAAATCACCTGTAAATTCCGTGGAAGTGCTTGTGGAGATGTGGGTATGTTTTCAGCAATTAAAGGGCTTGTAGCAGTGCAAAGATGGAAATGTGAGACAGTTAATTCTGGTGTAAACAGTAGGGCTTGGGTTCCTCCCTCATCAGGCTAATGAGACGAAAAGCTTCTTCCTCAAAACAACCCAAAAAAGAAAATTTTAAAACCCCTTAAACTCTCTATACCAACTCCAAACTCTTCTTTCCTGCATCCCTCATAAAATCATAGAATCATTTGAGTTGGAAGGGGCCTTTAAAGGTCATTTAGTCCAACTGCCCTGCAGTGAACAGGGACTCCTACACGTCGATCAAAATGCTCAGAATCCCATACCTCTGTTGACAATAACACCTATTAGTATGGGGCTTTCTTTGGTTGACTCATTGTGGTGGGTTTCATAGAAAGGACAAAGGTCTACTCGCTCTCCTTTGGTGGTTGTGGGAGTCGTGGATTCAGTGCGCTCTGTTCTCCCCCTCCTGGCATTGTTCCTTGCAGGGCGTTTGTTTAATTTGACTCGCCTCTTTACTTAGTGCACAAAATAGTCTATGAATAAATAGCCATTCATTAGAGGATCCATTTGTAGTGTGCAAAAGTCGTAAACATTATTAAAAACAATTTCCTAATGCGTATGCACAGGAGGGTGGAATAAATGTTCCCTGGACAGCTCTTAATGTTGCTTATTATTGATGTTTTTTCTATAACCACCATTGAACATGAAAAATTTCTCCTTATGCTCAAATGCATTAGCATGCCATCCAGGGCATGTTTGTTACCTGTTTCATAAATACAAGCAATCTTTCCTTATTTCAAAAGCTCCTGGGGAGAGGTGGTATTTCTTGAAGCAAAAGGAAAGTGAGAGCCTATTGAGAGGTGTATTCACAAGCATTATTTTTAAAATGTGAATAATCTGATATGTGACTGAATCCTACAAACGGAATTGAATTGTAATTCAACACTAGCTTTTCATTAAGCTTTAGAAATATAGCTTAATTATAAGAAAAAGTCATTCTTTGTGCATGTACAACTGTATTACTGAGCCAACAGAAACAGGAAAAAAATCCATAAGATTTAACCACAAAGAAGTGGTGATGACAGCCCTGACTGACTTTTGGCAAGTACTCTGCGTGTCATTCTGCTGTCAGAAATGACACTGAGACCTCTTTACACACAGAGCTCCGGTTGTGTTCTGACCCAAAGAAATTTTCCCACAATCTGTCAAAAAAAAAAAAAAAGGGAGGAAAAGAAAACCAACCCTACATTTATAGCCCTTTTTTATACAGTGGCCAAAATCCATACAGGTTTTCCAAGATGCCACAGAATCAGTGAAACTAAGTAGTTTGATAAAGCGATGTTTTCTGGTAGGCCAACAAGAACAGCTTTCGGCCATTCCTATTTTCAAAACTGTTTCTCCGCTTTTTACTCAAATATTTGTAGTTATTTTTCCACCTCCTCCAGTGAAAGGGCCAATATTTTGCATCCGAGGAGGCAATGACTTGCTAAGCTCTCAGTACTGATAATCTTTATAATAACATGTAATGTTCAATCTAGAAAACACTGGAGGAGCCTTCCAGGCACATAGCTGCTAAGTTACGTATTTGATTCTTGTGAGTACAAAAATGGTTTAGACTGGGTATTTTGGGCACTTCTCATGGGTATATGTTTTATTTCATATTGGCTGAGGAAATGTCAGATTGGACAGCATCTTAAAAATAATTATTAAAATATGACTTGGCTGATCTTGATTTCAAAGCAGAGACCATAGGATAGTTCAGGTTGTGAGAGGCCTTGGGATGTCTCTGATTTAAACTCTTGCTCAAAGTAAAATCAGCACTGAATTCAGGCCAGGCTGCTCTGGGCTTTATCCAGTTTAGCACTGAAAATCTCTATAGATGGAGACTGCACAGTCCTTCTGGGAGAAATCTGCTTTCTTAATACCTTATGATCATAAATACCATACCATGGATGTTATTAACCTTTATTAATTTATTAGAGATGGCCATGAGATTATGCAGGTGCTTGATGTTTCCATGACGTTTCAATGTCATCAGCTTTTAAACTGATGAGTCAATGATAATGAGAAATATAAAGAGATGTTATTTTCCTTCCTAAGGGTTTATTCAAAAAGCTTATATATAGATGAAATTAATTTCTTAGGATTCCTGAAAAATAAATAAAGAAGAGACTTACTGTTTTTAGTACAGTCACTGTGTAATTCTAACAAGGCTAACTACTGCCTCAGAAGAATTCTTTTTACATGAGCTGAAGAACTTATGCAATAACCCCAGAAGGTACTTGGGGTTTTTTGAGTTATTGTTTGCTGGGTCTGGCTGCTGCTGTTTGCTGTGCATGTGTTTGCAGGATACTGCATAGCAGCTAGGCCTGTTTATCTCTGTCATTTCCTTAGGCATTCACTTTCTCATGTCGTTATTACAAGGTCACTTTCTCTGTCCTAATTTTCTTAGAGAACAGGAAACTGTTTGATAGGAAGTTGTAAAATTCTCTCCTCTGTTATTCATCCATCAGTCATTCCTGTGATGAAAGCATGGCATATAACCATGTCCATAAATATAGCAAGCTTCTTCTTGGTCTGTCAAAATTGTCAAGGTGTGTGTCCCAGCTGTTGTTTTAGAAAACTGTTTGGAGTGATACTCACTAAGCTGGCACAAAAGCTTTTAATTTTTGAGCCAACTTATTTGGAACAAGTTTATTTTGTCTGCTCTTGTACCAACTTTGCCCTTTAACTTTCTTCCTTCATTTCTGATATTTAGTTATTTCACTGTGTATTTTATAGGCAGTAGTATCAGCCATATACTTGGAAAATTAAGGACAGGATTTTTTTTGGAGCTCGCAGTGTAAATTTTATAGCCTTGAACCTGATCCTGGGTGTTTTTTTAATGATGTGAGATTAATTGCTCTCTGAAAGTGTTCTAGTCTTCTCCTGGATTCACTGGTGACAAAAGAAAGAAGTGTGAGTTGTTTAAACAACTTCAGCTTGAGTATAAAAGTATCATAGAATCATTAAGGTTGGAAAAGATCTCTAAGATCATCACATCCAACCTCAACCCATCCCCACCATGCTCTCTAGCAGTGTCCATCAGTGCAACATCTCCATGGTTCTTGAACACCTCCAGGAACAGTGACTCCCCCACCTCCCTGGGCAGCCTGTACCAATGCCTGGCCACTCTTGGAGAAGAGATTTTTCCAAATATCCAACCTGAATCTCCCCTGGCAAGAGAGAGGATCCTCATCTTTAACAAACCAAACTCTTTCTGCTACCTTGCCTACCATAATTCTCACCTGAGCACTGATCACTAAATGGTGTTCAACGTGTCGGACCAAATCTCATGGTCCCCTAAGAGTTCTACTTAAGAGGCTCAATTAATGCATTTTCAGCATTCTCTTTCCATTATATCTATAAAGGTTGATAAGAATCCAACACCCTGTTTATAAAATTCAAAAGACTAAAGCACTGGAACAGGTTACCCAGCAAGGTGGTAGATGCCATGGAGACACTCAAGGACAGGCCAGATGGGACTCTGAGCACCTGACTGATCTCTGGGTGTCCCTGTTCACTGCAGAGGAGTTGGACTAGATGGCCTTTAAAGGTCCCTTCCAAGTTAATCGATTTTACGATTAAATCCATCAGAGCTCTCTTTGGTTGCCATGGGCTGGGTACTGAGTTTAAGTGTACCTAAAGCCCTTGGCTCCATGTAGTTTGGGAAAGCACAGAGAGCAAAGGCCTCAATAAGTCTTAACTCTCCCTCATTTAATTTGAAGAACAATATTTAAAGGATGACCTTGAACACTTTGGTAATGGCTTTGCCATGTGTTCTTGTCCCATTGGTGAATCTCTTGAGCAGGTCATGAGTACTCCTAGGTAATAAGTATTTTAAAACATAGATTATCCAAAACCTGCAATATATGAGACATACTACGCAATAAATGGACTTGACTGCCATCTTTCACATACAGAAATCTTGTGCACATTGCTAACTGACAGGCCAAGTAGAGAATGTTCCCAGAAAGTTATTGTTTCTTTGTTCCTTTTCCTTAAATAAAAAAAGGGAGGGGAAAGAAAACATCTGGGAGAGCAGAGGTTAGTTCGATTAGAGTGTCCTCCTTTAGTAGTATTAAGACCTCATAAAAGAGATGATGAGAGAGAGCAATTTTAGTTAAAAGTTCAACTTTTCAGGCTAGTTGGAAACATGTTTAGTACAAAGCTGCCTTACTCACCCTGACATCACTAGGAAGGAAAGCATTTAGCTCTCTCTGGAGAACTTTGAAACAGGGCAGTAGGTGAAGCAGACTGATTATGGAGGTAATCCTACATTATTCATCAAGGGCAGAGAAAAGGAGATAATTGCAGGAAAGAGCAATGGGTTCTAGTTCATGGTCACATTAAGCTTTCCGTCAATGGGGCCATGTAGGCACTCAGAATCAAAGCATATTCATGTATGTTTCTTGATGACACTGGAATAGACCTTTTTTAATAAAAGGTTTTTTTTTATTTAAAGGTAGGTCATTATTCTTTCTTCCAGAAGCACCCAACAGAAAATGTAAACTAGAAACTCTTCTGATTACTTTCCCTTTACAAGAAAGTTCTGAAAGTTTAAAAAGCAGATATAGGCACTGAAAAACGGCATGGTCAAAGCAAGGGTTTGGAGTGCATGTTCAAAACAAGGACTGAAGATGAAGCTTTTCTGTTGATTGGCAGCTGTGTTTAAAAATGAAGTTGCTCACCAAGCTAAACTTTCAAGCGGCAGAAATTAGTAGATCGACTCAAGTATGTAACTGGTTGTATATAAGGTAGTGAGTCAGCTTGTAGTAACTCATTCATTTGTTAGCTTCACCATTCAGAAGATGCATATTCACGCTCAATAAAATCGGGTCTATGTTCAAGTGTATTGAATAGTTAATATAGTTGAGCACATTGTAAGAATAGGGGTGGAAATTTGTGTTGAACAAAGCAGATCGATTCACGTTTTGATGCAAAATGCATGTGTCAGCCTGAAAATGATGTTACACTTGAGAGAAGAGTTGACTGCCTTTGTTTTTCTCTCCTGCGCGTTATTAGGTTTGGGGATCACTATTCTGTTTATAACTGGACTCAGACAAAAGGTGTGATGTCTCTTAAGAATTGTCCTCAGAATGGGAGCCCTGGCCAGTTCATCAGAGATGAACAAGGCAAACTGAACAATATTAAGAATAGTAACAAACAATATTAAGAAATGTGAAAACTATTGGGTAAAATAACAGCTGATCACATTAACAGCATGATGAATGGATCCAGGTTAGAAACACAGAGAGATGAGGGGCAAAAACTTTCCTCGGATTTCAGCAAACACAATTAATGCACACTATTTTTTTCACTTAAAGACTAATAATAAAAATAATATCTTGACTATTTTCCCCATGCATGCAATCCCTGATTTTTTTTTTTCCACAAAAGGATGGGAAAACTGCTTGAGGGGACTAACTAAATCATTTTTATCTCTGTAGTTACAGTGATAAAAATCGACTTGACTGGAAGCAGCAGCTCGTATGCTTTATGCTTTGGTTCTTCCTGTCATATTTTCCAAAACTGCGAGACATCAGTACTAATATGCTGGCCCTCCAATAAATACTTCTTAAACTAGGTTTGTTTTCTTTCTTCCTCCTTTTCAGTTCTCCCAGCTATGTTGCCTCCTTGTAGGAACATGCTTGTAGGCTTGCGAGAAAGAAGGGGTTTTCTGCTGATTACCCTTATTTGAGGCTATGTTATCATCTCTTCCAGTTTCATGAAGTCAGTTCTTGTTTGTTTCAGGTTAATGTTGATGCTCTGATTTTCAATTTACAGATTCTTGAAATTAAACTTCTAGTAATGTTCTGTTTTCAGAAAACATGAATAATGCCCTCTGGAGTGCCGGTGTTGCTTGTGCTTACTACTGGAGGTACATCCTGCTTCTTCTCAAAGTACTCTTAACATTTTGAATGCTTCTATACCAAGAAGCCAGTCTTTTGCTGTTACCTGTGAACTCTTCACAGGCATCTACTGATGCAAAATAAATAAATACTTGCAGGTTAACACTGCAGAAAAAAAACATCTTTGGAAGCAGGGAGCTCCTCAAGATAAAGATAAGTGGAAAATGAAATAGTTATTGAGATGCGATGTCAAGGGAAAGTCTTAGCAGGATCTCTCATACCCAGATGGACTAAAAGCATAAAATTTTACATAGGAAAACAGATCACAAGATACCCCTCAAAACACAGCAAATGCTCTAGAAATTTTAATGGGGGAAAAACTTGTTTGCTGTAAGAGGTCATCACTAAGAAGCAAGTGCTTCCTCCTTGTCATCTTCAGCTGTTTTCCAGATACAATTCTTCTACCATTTTAATCTTCATACCATGAGCTCATGTTAGAAACGGTAGTTCCAAAAGATCATGGCTTATCAAAAGCTATGGAGGTGTTTTGCTGCATGGTCCTGGATTTGCCTTGTACCCTTGAGAGCAGGACCCTTAAGGGTTTGTGTCTTCATTTCATATTCATGAGCACTGCAGGAAAAAAAAATATATATATTGTCAGAGAGCTGAGTCTTTTACGTGATCCACAGGAAAAGGCAGTGGATGTTTTCTAACTATAAATTCTTATATATTGGTCAATATAGTAGTGGAAAACTCAGCAAAGCATGAAAAAATGATTTAGCAGTGGCATAGAGAGTATGGCACAGCATAGGAGTATAGTAAAAATATTCTGCCCTGCCTGTCTCGATGGGAAACTATCATGGATTTGTTTTCTTACAGATACAGAGTGCCAAACTCTCCAAACATCTGCCAGCATCTTTTAAAGTCTTGTGTAATTGCAAAACTATATTGTGTCTGACAGGTTCCTCAGCTGGGAACAGTCAGAAATAAGCTGGAATATGCTTTTTCCTTGCTGTGAGTTTAAAAAATTCCATTAATAAAAGTCTGTTGAATGTGACACAGAAATGTTAACAATGCAGAATAAAACATCAGATATTATAGCGAGAAAAAAAAATTGCTATTTTTCAGTGGCATCTTGGAAATTGGATAGCTTTTCACATTTTATTCTGTTTGTTATGAAATGTAATGAAAAATTCCACATAGGCTTACTCAGATAGATGAGGTTGATTTGTTTGTGTTAGTGTCAAACTCCTGGACATACGGTGTGGACTGAGTCAACGTTGGTTCAAGTGTTAGGATTATCTATTGTGGGGAAAAGGTAGTCGGGCATTGGTGCATTCCTCAGCAGTTTGTCTTTCCAGGTGTGGTTACACTAGGGTATAGAAAGGCAAGTGTTGGAAAAGTGGGAAATGGACTGTGAAGGACTTCTCCATAGACGTTTCTTTTTAATGACTGAGAGTTTGTCAATATTCAGAAAAGCTAAATAAAAGTGATGCATCCTGCCCAAGAAAAACTATTACAAATAAATCAGGGTTTTTCTATTCCTTTGCTTTTATCATTGTTTCTTTTTTTTCTGCTTCCTAATGTGAACCTAAGCTTAGTATTCATGTCTCCTTTGAAGTGGGTGGTAGAAAGAAAATAAACAGTAGTCTGGACTTCTTTTAAAACTGTTATTATTGGGGATTTTTGTGTAATTGACTCCATAAATAACTGCAGAATAACCATTTGCATGATTAAGAGGAAATGAGTCAGTGGTTGGATCAATGAGGCTGGCTTTCAAGGTGTGATGCAGTAGTATTGGAAAGTTTAAAATATTTTTTATCATTCTCTTCCCCCATCTTAAATTTCACAGAATCATAGGGTTTGGAAGGGACCTCTGGGGACCATCAATTCCAACCCTCCTACCAAAGCAGGTTCCCTACTGGCTGTTGAAATTGAATACATTTGAATAGGTAAATTTGTTTTGACAGAAGCAACCTGAATAACCTCATCCCACTGAGATATCTTCTACCATCATCTCATAGTTGCCGTTGCAGTGGTGGTGGAGTCTGGAGGATATTTGCAACTGTCACCAGCTTCAGTGGAAAAAAATGTTTTTCCAAGCACCTGCCAGCTCATTATTCCTTTCTGCCACGCAAAATCATAGGGAAAAAAAAAAAGATGGTAGAGACTTTGAGAGCACATATAGTGTAAGCATAACTAAATCAGCTTTGGAGGAGGATATTTTGAAAATAAATTGGAATCGACAGCCTCGTGGTCCCTTCCCCAGGACATTTCAGGAAGTACTTGGGTATCTGAGCATGAGTGATCACATATAAACTGACCCTAGGAATGGTTTTGCAAGAGAGTGGCCTTGAGACTACTTCTAGATCATGTTGTTTATTTGTCAGATGTGCTTGGTAAAACAGCTCTTATGTGAGTTGTGTGTGCTTTCAGTGAGAAACTTTGGTCACTGTACTTCTTACTACACCTCCAAGGGTCTATCGTTTGTTATGTCTGTGGAACTTGTAGAGTGGGGATGCATTGGCACATTCTGCCCAAGGAGGTGGTGGAATCACTGTCCCTGGAAGACATAAAGAACTGTGGAGATATAGCACTGAGGGACGTGGTTAGTGGGCACGATGGGGATGGGTCAACAGTTAGAGATGTATTCCAGCCTTAATGATTCTGAGTGATTCAGCAGAACCTCTCTAATCGAGGCACATTTCTTAGCAGGTCCTGACACTGCTAGGGGCTGAGCATAACCTGCAGACTGGCTGCCATTGGAGACAGCATAGGTGAATGAGACTGGGTCTGTATAGCATCCCAGGCTTTGAGGAAATTACAACTATCCTTCCCATGTGACTGGCTTGATGTTGTCTTAGAGGTGTGTGCTGCTGAGTCAGGGTTCAGATAGGCTATCCTGAAAGGAAACAGCAAAATTGATGCAATAATTGTCTCCAAGTAGATGGTGAGGAGGTGTTGAGAACAGTGTATTTATTCAATTTTCTGAATTAACAAAAATATCCAGCAATAAAATGAAATATTTGCTCTCTGGGGATCCCAAACATTCATTTTGCAAATGAATTTTCTAAAATTCTTCTTTTTCCAGCAGTTCCCAAAGGAGGAGTACCCTGCACTGTCTTTGTAAACTATTCCCACACACACAACAAGAAACAAATCATACAGCAATTTCCTTTGCAAAAAGTAACTGAGGCTTCCTGGGATGAGTGAACTGCTGCTGAAAAGGGCTCAGGGGGATGATTAAAAACATTCAGTTGAGAGCTGGTTCAAGGGGCCAGTGGCTGCCTTGACAGCTGGAATGTGCGGGAACTCTGGTTAACTGAAAGTCATCTGAGCCCATCTCCATCCTCTGGGACTTGAGGACTTACTGGTAGCTGCTCCAAGGAGAGCCACAATATTTACAGAGCTCCCTTCCCCTTTCTCAATCAACTGGTAAAATTTGGGAATCCACATCATTGTAAGAGTGGGAGGCATCCTAATTCATCCTTGTCTTCAACACCACTACAAGTCATTAATGAGAAGAAACTGTGTTGGCCATAGGAATTAAAGTGCATGCAGGCTGTTGCATGCTTAGTCAAAGATGCAGGATTTCCAGGGATGACAAAAATGTAGGGCTGTGGAGGAGGTGGTCAAATAGCAACATAGGCATGTGTTCTTCTCAGGCATGGGAGATGAACTCAAGATGTTTTCTGTAGCAGCAAGGATAGATCATACATAGAACTTCACTTTGAGATTACATAAGAAACTCAGGTAAACTATGGGTTAAATTGTGGCTCTTAGTATTCCCAGTCAACATCTATCGGTTTACAGTTTCTCCAAAAACCCAGCTAAATTGCCTCTAGGTCAGTGCATGCAGCGTTGGAAATAAGCAGGAGGAATTAGAAACTGTTGTGCAACTGGAAAGCTGTGGTCTAATTGCCATCACGGAAACACTGAGGGATGACTGACATAACTGGAATCCATGACTGATGGCTATGAGCTTTTTAGAAGAGACAGGTGAGGTAGGAGTGGTGGGGGAGTTGCCCTCTCTGTTAAGAATTGACTGGACTGTGAAGAGCTGCCCCTGAAAAACAGTCATGAACAGGTTGAGAGCATGTGGGTTAAAATTAGGGACCAGACCAATAAAGCGCATCTGGTGGTTGGGATCTACTAGATGCCACTTGATGAAGGGGAGCCTGTTGACAAGGCCTTCTTGCTTCAGCTGCAAGAAGCATCACTCTTGCAGGCTCTCATCCTGATGGGGGATTTTCAGCCACCCAAGATATCTGCTGGGAAAATAACACAGTGAGCTGGAAGGAGTCCAGGAGACTCCTGGAGTCAACTCATGACAACTTTCTCATAGAGATATTGAACAGACCCACCAGAGGGGAAGCGTTGCTGGACCTGGCACTCACCAGTGTGGAAGAGATGGTTTTGAGGGAGCCTGGGCTGCAGCAACCATGGCCTGGTCAAGCTCATGGTCTCATGGAACACAGGGCTGGCAAAGAGTGGAGTCAGGACCCTGAACTTCAGGAGAGCAAACTTCAGGCTGCTTAAGGAATTCATAGAATCATAGAATGGCTTGGGTTGGAAGGGATCCCAAGGATCATCAAGTTCCAACCCCCCTGCCAGAGGCAGGGCCACCAGCCTCCAGATCTGGTACTAGACCAGCCTGCCCAGGGCTCCGTTCAACCTGGTCTTGAACACATCCAGGGATGGGGCATCCACAGCCTCTCTGGGCAGCCTGTTCCAGCACCTCACCACTCTCTCTGTGAAGAACTTCCCCCTGATGTGCAATCCAAACCTTCCCTCTTAGAACTTAAAACCGTTCCCCCTTGTCCTATCACTATCTACCTGAGTAAAAAGTTGATTCCCCTCCTGTTTATAATCCCCTTTTAAATACTGGAAGGCTGCAGTGAGGTCTCCTTGCAGCCTTCTCTTCTCCAGGCTGAACAAGCCCAGCTCCCTCAGCCTGCTTTCACAGGAAGATGCTCCAGCCCTCTGTTCATCTTCATGGCCCTCCTCTGGACCCTCTCTGACAGCTCTGCATCTTTCCTGTATTGGAGGCCCCAGACTTGGACATAATACTTCAGATGGGGCTTCATGAGTTAGAACTAAGTGATCTTTAAGGTCCCCTCCAACCTAAGCCATTGTATGATTTGATGATACAATGAGGAAAATTAAGTAGAGAGAAGCAACTGTAAAGAAAGCTCGCAATAAAGCATTCTTTGAGAGATTTACAGCTGGGCCTTTTGCAATGAAAGCCTAAGGGCTGGGAAGGAGCATGAGCAAGATCTCAAAGGCAGTGATGGAAATGTGGTGAGAATGTTGCCTGGTGCCCTGCTTGTACCTTTTGTCCTCTGTAAGCCACCTATCGCTTATGCCAGTCTCCTAGTAATACTCAGATTTTAGCTCCTTCATTCTTGACCAACAATCAAGTATTGCACTGTTGTTATCAAAATACCATACCGCACCTATTTTTCAGTCAAAAAAGGTAACCCATTGGCACCTACTTGAGCAGCTGACAAATTTTACAAGATTTTCAGATGCACAGCCAGTATTTTTCTTATCATCTTCTGGTTCCTTGGTTGTTAAAAGTAGCTGAAAGTAGCTTGGGATAGAGCTAATGCTGAGGAGATAACTGCTGTCCTATCACATGCATCAACTTTCACATGGCCTAAAATCATTGCACCCGATGTTTCCTATTAGCTAACCATTTTTGAAGGCAGTGAGTCAACCAACAGGAAATGCTGAACGAAGGGCTTCCATGGAATTGGAGCTGTATTCAAAAGGCACAGATAACCATTTCCTGACCTTGTTCACCCCTGCTCCCTACCATTGATCCGTTCTGTGCCACTGTGCTTTGCATGCTAAAGTGCGAGCTTTCTCACGTGGCTTATTTCAACAGCTTTTCCAAGGCAAGATCTCACAGCTGACACTCCTTCCTGACCCAAATCCCTTAGGCAAGATAACCATTCACTGCTGTTTCAGAAATGTATTTCCTTGAAAAGAGGCCAGATTGCTCCTCCTGCAAGGATTCTCCCACTCCTTCAACAAAGCCAGATAACCTGCCTACTGCACTCCTACCTGAAATATTAGATACAAAGCTCGTTTTGGAAAATTTAGGACAAACATAGAAATAACTGACCTCCATTCATTGACAGAAAATCGGTTAGAATGAAGAAACACAGATTTTCCCTTACGGGTAAGACAACTACATGGAATTTTATATTCCTCAGTAATGGCAGGTTAACACAACTTGAACTCATGCATCTTGAGAAGAAAAAGAATACTCTCCCTTTTCATTTTCTCTACTATTATTGCATATGACAAATTTAGTTTTTCCTGACTAAAGATTGGTTGCATGACTTAAATGAGTTCAACTCCTTAGATGTGGTGTGGAATGTTTCCAAACTATCTTTCACAAATACTGTATTTAAATGGGATGCAATAAAAATAAACACAATGTTTATACTTTAAAATAGGGAACTACAGCTGATATTAACATAGTATAGTTTGAATAAAAATTGTCTGCTTTAACTGATTTCCTACACCAACCTGCTCATCAGCACTTCTTCCAGCCAGGTAAAGACATATAACAGAGATTTTATCAACCAGTACTGTGACATATTCCAGGAGTAGTATATCCAAGACTGGTAAATAGTTGGCACGCAAAGGATTTTATTAAAGATCTGTGCTGTCAAGCTGCTTAACAATCATGCATTCAGTGTATTTGTTTTTAACCCTCTTCCTTAAGAGTAAAGATGAAGTATATAGGAGAGATGGTGAGTGGTCATTGGTACTGGTAGGTAGGAATAAAGTTGGCAATTTGCACTGCTGCTCTTCGCACGAAGTAACAATGGACAAATTGCCAGGCTTGTAACTTAGCGTTCAGTTTTGAGTGTGATGTGGACGGTTCGAATGGATGATCTTGTAGGTCTTTTCCAACCCTGGTGATTCCATGATTCTATGATTAAAAGAAGGTGCAAGAAATTTCTTTATCTCTCATAGCCTGATGAGTACTGAACACCGAGGCTGGAGTGTTAATGACAGAGATGGCTGGAGAGCTGCTATAAGTCAAAATGATTCTGTACTGTCTGATCAGTGATTTCTGTTTCTTTCCAGGCAAATTTCAGGAATAGCTGAAGGTCAGAGCCAGCATGAAATGTATGGTGATGCCAATAGAAGCTAAAGCACATAACTTGGTATATCTTAGTCTTGAGAATCCTGGCAGCTTCCTGGACCACTCACTTCTAAAACTATTTCTGCCTGTGGGGTTGGAAGTAGATGATCTCTGAGGTCCCTTTCAACCCCAGCCATTCTATGTCTAATGAGAAGTGTGCTTCCTCTTACTCACTGGAAAATTACTGCTGCTTTGCTTCTGAATTTACTTATATTTAGTTTCATGCTTCAGTAGTAAAGGGACAAAAAAGACATTCCAAGAAAGTGTGGTAAATAATTAGGTCATCCATTCACTTCTGCTGTGTTTCCTTTCATTCACATCTTTTACAAGAGGATGAAAAGACACGTTCTAATTAGAGTTTCTTTTGTAGGTAACTCTCAGTGAGCCTTTATATAACCTTTTTATTTTTTTGAGATGAGATGATCAAAATTATACACAGTATTTCAGAAAGTTAGTATATGACAATTAAGATGTTCTCCAACAAGTTTGCTAATAGTCCTTGTTCTTAAATATGTAAAAAAAAAGATAATGTTAATTTAGTTCTCTATTGGTCAGATCTTCCCAAAAAGATACGTAGAGGTGTAGAGGTCTGGTGGAAATCGTAACCAGTCTGTGGCTCTTGCTGCTTTTAGGTGTGATGCTTATAAATGAATGGTCTGTGATGCATGATTGAAGGGCAAGAGGTTACCGGTGAGACCTTGTCATTGCTCACAGCTGTAGCAAACAGGACTTATTTCCCAGGCTGGCAGAGAAGCCAAAAGCTGACTTGCTTCCAGCGCGCTACTTGCTTGGTATTGTTGTTGGGTAGTGATGGCTGAGGAAGGACATTTCATATGGCTCAATTATACAGAGTTTTTGAAAAGTTTTTGCTTACTATTTCAGTAAGTTTTAAGGTCAATGCACAACAATTCAATAAATAATTTAGGTCATAGTTTGACTGAGGCTAGAAGAGATTTCTCCATACCTAGTTTCTCTGCACCTACTGTGGCATTAACTTTGTATGTATAAAACTATTTTTTATCCATCCAGTGTTCACAGAAAAATCAAAGTATGGACACCCTGCTGGGAGGCTTAGTTATTTTCCATGGGAGATATCATCTTTCCCAAGGCTAAAAGAGAATAACTTTCTTCTGTTTCCAAAGGTGAAGCATTACCCGTAATCATAATCACTCGATTATATTTCCATTCATTCTTAGTTTCTGGGAGAAAATGATTTTTAGTGTGACTGCTTCCTGAAATGAGCACTGTACTCTATGAAATGGTGTGAGTTAGCTTCAGGATCAGTCAAGCAGAAGACTGAGAGTTGCTGTGTAGATGTCCAAACAGCTTTTATTTTTATCAGCAATTAATTTGTGCTCAGAAAGAGTGGAGATAAGCATGCAGAAAATTTTTGAGAAGGGCTAAAAGAAAACAGAAATAAGTTTGGTGGGGCTGTATGTGAAAACGTTGGGCCGGGTTACAATCCCCTGTGCATGAATATAAATTAGAAGTAAATGTCCTAAAATTGATAGAGGGAATCTAAAATAATTCTATGTAACTGCAGAAAGAATATGATTCCCCTAATTTTTAAAGCTTTCCTATATGACAAGGTAGTGCTTCCTGCTAATTAATTGGTTTATATTCAGTGAAATTTACCATTTCTTTTTGGGAGTATGTAACTCAAAATTCAAATGAACGGCAGGTAGTCATACTTGCATGTCCTTTCCACTGCTGTACTAGCTGTGAATGTAGAAAATATGGAGAATCTCATCCTTAATTGCAAAGCATTTTACATCTTCAGGGGTATAGCAGAGAGCTGTAAGTTTGCAACGATGTTTGACTGGTAGGAAAAAATGAAGTGAGGATGTGAGCATTTCACAGTGGTTCCTGTGTTACAAGATCTGGAGCTGGGACAGTAATGTATTGCATGGCACTGTAAGGGACATGAAATATATTCTTTATCTCTTCTGTGTCTAGAAGATTGAGGAAAAAAAAGAACTCAGCACAATGTTCTGACAGGCAAGAAAAGAAAATGCCTTGATTTTTGGGATGTTTATTTCCCATACTAGTGTCTGTTTTCTTGGAAGTGTTGTTCACTTTGCAGTCTTTACTATCACATTGAAAAACAGGAATTGCAACACTCTAAACTCCCTTCTTACTTACAGAATCAAAAAGGAGCCCTAACACTTTACCATCTAACATCTGGGTCGTAAACAAACTTTAAGGTACAGTTCTTCACAGCTTTCCCGTACAGGTTCCTAATTCATTTATAAACCAGAAAATTCAACGCATTTGTGACAAGGCATGGCAGAGTGGCTGGCAGGGGCAGTAGCAAGCTCTCCACTTCAGGTTTCCTGCAGTCCTTCATAGAGTACATGCACTTATCTCATTGACCACAGGTCTTGTTTATTGCTCTTGCAAAGAAAGCTTTCTATCTTGATGTAAGTCTTGCTGTAAATAGTCCTCTCGTGGCAGCAGGCAAAACACTGGCAACCTCCTGTCACTGCCAGTGTGCATTTGTGCCCCCAGAGGAACTTTGCCTGGGGCTGGAGATCTACAGAAGCTTTTTCCAAGTAGTATTTATACAATTCCGTGCACTGAAGTTGTTTACAAAGCCTTAATCTTCTCAATATGTACCATTGTTTGAGGATTTAACTTTAAAAGCAAACTTTTCCAATTTCTTTTTTCATCTACATCTGACAGTAGTGTAATAAAAGAGTATAGTGCTCCCTCTTGCTATCCAGTGACTGCAGTGATATAGCCCTGCAGAGTGGCATGGTTGATGCCCAGAATATGGTTCCTTATGGCAAAGGATTGAGGCAAGAGTTTGGGGAGAAAAGAGAAAAGTACTAAAAGCTCCGAAGGGAGCTCGTATTCTGTCTCTAGAACCAGCAAGTTGTAGAAGGCAGCAATGTGAAATGCTTTCTCTAAGAAGGAATTGTCTCTGAGAACTTTTGACAATTCATTGTTCTTACTCAGTTTTTCCTGACGCCGCCAGTGTTGTCTAGTAAGAGAGGAATCTGCAATTAATTGAGCCACTGACAAATGGCCTACGTGAAAACAAGTTGATGTGAGGCCAATTACCAGCAACGGTGCCCTTGTGATTTTGGGTCATTGCATGAGCTGTTTTAACACTGACACCACATTCACAGGCAGAGTGCTTTAAATAAAATGATAGGAAACTGGAAGTGGATTTTTCTGAGGGCATTTGGGATCTCTCCAGTAGGGATGCTTTGTGAACTGCGACCAAAATGTTGTGCAGTCAGGCATCCGAGCTGGTGGCGTCTGATCCAAGGCTGGAGGAAAACTGCACGGTTCAATACACTGATAGCAACAAACAGGAAATTCAACCGTAGTAGAATAAGAATTTTTGAGAATTTTCTATTACATTTTTTAATGAAACAAACCATTTTTGGGGGGTGGGATCATTATTTAAGGGTGGACAGGAAATCTATGTCATTAACAGTTATCTATCACCGTTTGGCAGTTGTATATCTATCACATTTTTTCACTGGGTCGATGTTCTCTAAATCAGTATCTGAGTTTACAAGAGGTTTCTCAGAGGGCAGAATGTGGATTATAGCTTCAGCATGGTGATTCCTGCTTGGAAAACAGTGACTCAGACAAGGCCTTAATGTCACTGGAAACAAATGTCACCACGTGCATAGAACTGTTGAGAAAAGGGCTGATGCAGTAACGTGATAACCCTGTGTTGTGGAAGGGAGGAATCAGAAATATAAAAGTAATCAATCTTGGTGAAAACTGGGGGAAAACACACTCTTATATTGAACTCCATCCCTCAATTAAATTGCTCTTCATCACCATCACTGGTTTAAAGACATTTCCTTCCACATCGTTTTCAGAGTTTCTAGTAGATAAACCTAATAATGGGAATAACCACATGTCAGCATTTATAATTAGTGATACATCATTATTTTTTAAATTGGATTGTTCAGTTATCCTTGCCAGAATATTCTTAAACTCTGAGTGTATGAGAGACCTGTTGGACCCAAAATTCCTCTGGTATGGATACAGACAAGTGTACACTGAGCAGCTCACAAATGAACTGGCCCCTGTGAATAAATGTTGTCTTCTAATAAGCTGTCAAAAGTATGGAATTGGAAAACATAAAAATATAAAATGTCCTTTTGCTTCCACAGAGCTCATGATTACATAAAGTTTCCTTTTATATGAATAAGAGAAGTTCTGTTAAAGGAAACAGTTGTAAACACAAATTTCTTAAGAGATTCATTTTCCATTTGTTTTTAGTATGCAGAGCGTAGTGTTTGTAGGCAAAAGCAAAGAATATTATTCCTAAATTGGATATACTGAAGAGTGCATATCTATATTCAAAGTCATGTTTTGAGACATGACTTTAAATCGCAAACTTTGATGATGGAGTTTTCTTGAACACAAGAAAATGATCAATCCTTGATGTTCTTCCTTCTGAAATTAAACATTAATAACATTGTACGTAAATAATCTTTTGTGGAGTGTGAAAAGCATTTTGTTTGAGAGGTTGGTGTGAGTATTTTGTTCATCATCTCCAAAAGCATGTAACCATAAACTTAAGTCCATCTTAGATGAACAACTCAGTCATCTGCCAAGACTGAGCAGTCAAGTACATCATTACCTCAAAATGCCGCTCCTCCAAGCTGTCCCTTTTCCCAAGCAGAGCAGTTCTTGGAGAGGCTAAAAAACTTCCACATCCTTGTAGATTTCAGGAGGTAGCCCTAGAAGGAAACTTCAACAACTCTGAATTGATAAAATGATAGAATTTACTGAGTTGGAAGGGACCCTTAAAGGCCATCTGGTCCCACTCCCTGCAATGAACAGGGACACCCACAGCTCCATCAGGTGCTCAGAGCCCTGTCCAGCCTGACCTTGGGTGTCTCAGGGTCTGGGCACCCACCACCTCTTGGGCAACCTGTGCCAGTGCATCACCGCCCTTACTGTAAAGAACTTTTTCCTTATATCCAGTCTAAATCTCCCCTCTTTCAGTTTGAAACCATTTTCCCTTGTCCTGTCACAACAGACCCTGATGAAGTATCTGTCCCCTTCTTTCCTGTAGCCCCAACTTAGACCCTGAAAGGCTGCTATCAGGTGTCCATGGAGCCTTCTCCTCTCCAGGCTGAACAGCCCCAGCTCTCTCAACCTGCCCTTGTAGTGGAGGTGCTCCATCCCTTGGTTCATTTTTGTGGCCCTCCTCTAGATGTGCTTTAACAGATCCATGTCTCCCCTGTACTGGGGACACCACATCTGCACACAGTACTCCAGGTGAGGCCTCACTAGCACTACATTTAGTAGGACTTAAACTTTTTATTAAGCTTTCCACTGGAATGAATCTGTTTTTCTATTGAAGTACGTTGGAATCTTGTTGCAATAGTCTCTGTTAGTAAACATACATATCATGCCACAAAAGGCTTTTGAAGTAATGGTTCTGTGATTCATCCTACTCTTATCCTTCTTCTAATAAACTGCTTAATTCTTTTCAAGTCATAAGAGTAGCTTTAAGAGAGACTTTCGGGTATGAAACTAATGAAAGCAATTAGGAATTAGAAACATCATTAGCGACTATACTGTAAAGGCAGAGAAAAGAGTGAAGTAGAAGGTTTTACAACACATGTTGAAAAATTGCAGCTTCCCTCTTGTTTTGGTTTTCCCTTTTTTACATTCTAGTAAAGGATAAGTTTAGACTTTAAAAGAATGACATACAGCCCCCAGAAATACTTTAAATGCCCGTCACATAATTGTTTTTCACCATGTTTCTTCTTACAAAGGTGAATCAAGGACCCAGTGTTTGAACACTGGGATACTCTAAGTGAGAGATAACAGTACTGAAGGCAGAAATGTAAAGAAATCAGGAACATCTAACACAGTGCCTCTTGGTGGAAAGGAATAGGACCCTTGATCAAGGGGGCTTGGAGATACAGCTGAATAATGAGCAAATTGTTCCCACTGCCAGCTTGGGAAACATCATCCTTCAAATCACATCATGGCTGAATATGAAGCTGAGAATGTGTTTTCTTACTTTATAGTCCCTGGGGACAATATATTCCAGGTATCTGATAAAGAGCATTTTCTCTGCTGGAGAACTGCTGAAATCTTACAACACAAGACTGAATGAATCTTATCATCAAATAATAGCCTTGGCCTTTTTCATCTTTCAAAGAATAGCTTTTCACAGTAAAGGGTACAGATCCACTTCTTTCATCACCATTAATGGCAACTCCTTTTTAATGATGCAGTAAGAAAAGGGTCCAGAAAAGTTATTCAGACACCCATAGCTATTTGACCTTCTACTCTTTATTCTATAGCAACAAAACTGTTGTGGGTAGGATGGAGAGAAATTGGCTTCAGGGAGTTGATGTGTTTCTTCTGATGTCAGCAGTGCTTTTGCCACAAAAAGGAAAAGCTCTACAGGATACGTGTAGTGAATGGAAACAACAGCTCATTAATTGCAAAACAGGATTCCAGGGACACTTGGAGTGTCATTGTTTTGTTAGCATTTTAACACGTCCAATCAAATTTGATGTGCTATTAGTGTTTCACACACTTGCCCATGCTTCTAAAATTAAGAAGTTCTTTAAGAGAACTGCACCTGAATGCTGAAGCTAATAGTCCAGACATATGGATACAGGCTGGTTCATTAGCGTTCGCTCTGATTTCTGCCTTTTCCTAGATAATTCTCTTAAAGCAGAGAAGATGGGGCAAATTTTGTTGCTGTAAATTTGTGTGATTATTTCAAAGATATTATTTCAACTCAAATATCAAAAGGAAGACAAGCTTAATTTAAAAAGTGCAGTTAGTAACTGGAATATTTTCTGTGCATTTAAACTTGTGTATTTCTAGTAGAAAACCTGACTTGATCAAGAATTTCACGTACAGGGGAAGCAGTCAGTTTCAGACTGCCTTCTTTATATTTGTAGCAATGACATCTTTCAAGAGTATTAAAATACATCTTGCAGGGATAATATGTATGCATCTCTTGTTTGAAGCCAGTGTCTCTTACTGAGACCCATTTCTGTGGCCAGAAGACAACTGCCTAAAAAAAATTCCCATTGGTCCTTGAAATAACCAGGCCTTACTGATCATAATGGTGCCTGTTATCTTCAAGAAGATTCATATCATTTTCTTGGTTCAGAGAAAGTGGCAGGTAGACATCCATGAATTGGAACTGCCTGCTCTTTTAAAGTAAAACTTTATTTCTTTCCAGTAATGTTGCTGCTATTCCTTACTGCAATTATCAAAAAGATGATTCAGGTCATGCCTAGCTCGTGAAGGGATTTACTGACTACATTCCATAAGTACAGATGAGGTTTGAGGTGGATTCGCTGCCAAAGAATAGATGGATCATGAGCTTCAGAAAGACTTGCTTTTGCGGTTCAAGTTAAATGTGTAGGTGCCCTTACAGACCCAGTATCCCTACTAAGGATTTATCTAGATTAGGTTGACCTAGATTCTGGATCATATTTAGTACAAAGTGCTGATGGAAAGGCTAAAAAACCACGTACAAACCTTCTTGTGGTCAGAGTAGTCCTATGAAACAATATATGTGATACAAATTTTGTGCTAATTTGCTAGAATCCAAATGGCACATTCCAAAGATGTTAGGAGGAAACAGCTTCTGAAATGCACAGTGCTGCTTGGCACCTTATTGTAGGCATAAGGCCTCGTGGCACTCGGACACCCTGGGTAAAGTCTTGTATGCTTCTGGCCAGGGCTCCCAAAGCGTTGTACAGAAGAAGTGAAGTCATAGAATAGCTTAGAAAAGTCTACAAAAAGTGCTTCACTCATAAAAATCAGCATGCTTATTTCTCCTTTTTTTTGTTGGAGCATAGATGCAACCAAGGCTACATCTTCAGCTGAGTGAAGCTTTCAGCTCTATCAAAGCTTGAAAGCTATCAAAGCTTTAAAATATAAGGGCATCTCTCCTCCTTCCCAATGTTCAATTCCAGCATCCAATGCAGTAAAGAGTTTCTTCCTCTTTGTTAATAAATCTTTCCCCAGAAGGGAGCTTGCCAGTCATCCTTGCCCACACAAGATTTTCCTGTTCTAAAGCCTTCACTTGAGATTCATGCACTGCTCGTTTAATTCTCCTTAAGTCTATCTGGTGAATTTAGAGCAAAGTCTGTGATTACACTGTGCTGAAATATTGCTTGCTAAGGCATGAGAAGGAAGGAAAAAGAAGGATGGCATGTGCCTCCTACATTGATCTTGTAGAAACATTACTGTGAATGATAACAAAGAGCATAAATCCTAGGAACATGAGAGCTTGTAATGTATATGAATCAATATTTACTCCAAGAGTCATAATGGGGCTTTCTAGATGAGTAAGTGCAGTATATATAATGCTGTCCATGATACAAAATTACTCAAGAACCTGTATTAAACTAGAGAAAATTCACTAGGAGAGACAGTAAGATAAAAGATAGAAAACAAATTGGAGAACAAGTGAACTAAAGAAGTGGAAAAGACCTTTAGCACAAATCAGTAGCTGCAAAGGAAAGACAACAAAGACAAATGGGGCAATAAGAAGAACAGCTCTGAGGAGTCTTCTGTAACCAGCTTTATGGGAGAAAAAAAAAGAACACACACTCAAAAAAATATCTAACAACCTTTACAGCAGAGATTCTCTTCAGATTAGAGCAAGGAAGTGGGAAACATGAATACTCATTAGACTACTGGATACCAAGATGCCAGACTGAGTGCAAGTAATGGTAGTTGCTGAAAGAGACTGGAGACAAGCTAACCTCCATGCGGAATATACTGAAGTCATTATCACTATACATAGTGATTTTATTGTCTTCTTCAATTAACATGTTTAAGTTTTGGTGAAGTGCCCAGAAATTCTGCAATTTAATGAGATTATTTTTTCCCCTACTCAGATGACTGCCTGCAGTATCTATTCTTTAGGGATTGTTGCATATTTTTCTTTTTTTTACTATTATTATTATTAGGAGGAGGAGCATTGGTTTTCAGCTAAATAGAAGGTCTTGCAGAACAGAATCATTGTCCTGTGTGTCCTTGGGCACATTCATTTATTTATTTTGCTTTCATTCTCCTTCACTTTAAGCTGACACATTGCAAACTCTTTTGGGTTTTGGAAGTACACAGCTTAAACCAAGGAAATATTGTGGAAGATATTTTCTTTGCTTGCTCCTTCTGAAGATGACACTCACTCAATTTTCTGGCCCTGTACTTTCTGTCCCTTCTGCCAGAGATCCAAACAAACAAGAGAAGTTTATATTCCAAATAAGACACAGTGAACAGTAGGATTGTCTTGTCTGAAGAGATCTATCATTTTTTCACTCTAGTGTATGACTCCATAATAATATAGCCCTATGCTACTGATGTTTCATTTTTCAGTTTTATCCTCAGTTCTGCGTTCGTAACACCTGCACCACAGTTATTGCAGAACAGGAATTTTTTCTTGTTTCAACACTCTACAGTCATCAAACTGCTCTTCTGTAGCTGCTTTCATTTCTTAAAAGTAAGTCCTGGGTCTTTGCTTGAAGCTCCAACAAATATGATGTACTACAAGACCTCCATCTAGGTGGAAGGACACTAGAATACAAAGATAGATCAATTTGCTAATTCTACATAATCTACCTTTATCTTTCTGTCTCAAAGTTCAGGAAGTTTGATAATCCACTACAAAGAGGATATCTAAAATTTCTATGATGTAGAACAGCTGTATATGCTCCATGGATTTGGGCCACCCATTGTTAATTGGCACAGCTCCATTGACTTTGGTTGAAAACCAAGAGAAAAACAGATCCTTCTGATTTCCAGAGTTACTCATGTTGAAGCTAGACTGGTGTCTTGATTTCAGTGGGTGTGTGTTAATTTGCTGACTGCATTTAATGACCCCAGCAGCACTTGAACACACACAAAGAATCCTGAATGAGGAATTCACGCTGTCACTCTCAGTGGAGATTTGTACCGCCTCTAATGACTGTGTCCTAATTAACTCTTGCAATTATAACCAAAGTTTTGACACTCCTGTGATGTATTACAAGTTTTAGGTTGAGCCAAAAGTACACAGTGTTCTTTCTTTGAAACTGGGAGAGTCAGTAGATGCATTATGGATGAGAATTTCTATAACAGTCCAGGATGATTCTGCTTAGGACACTTCTATTTTTATGAAAGATGATCTTATGAATATCAGCTTGCATTTTCTATGTAACTAAAAAATGTCCACATCTTTTATTGACAAGACACCAAAATATCTGCATTACGAATGGGTGGATTGTTAAAGAGTAATTGAAGATGTTCAGAGTTCCCTTTCAACCAGTATTTCTGTGATTCTCTTGTTTAATAATGTGAATATGGAAGTTGTGGAGCAAAAGTGTGTTTAGAAAAGCGCACAGTTTTGTTTGATCATTTTATTCGTGACACTTGAATGAGTCACAGCTTATTCAAACTCTTGAGTGTTACACAGAATTACCATAGTGCCAAATCTTAGTTCAATGATACAAACATACTCTATATAGTCTATAAATATCCTTCCTAATACTTAGTCAATATCATTTATTGATTTACTGAACAAAGCAGAAGGTTGTATTTCTTTGTAAACTTGCACAGCTGCTGAATTATCCTGAATATTGTCCAATCTTAAAGTGGGTAAAATATCCACAGAGCCAATACTCCACTCTGTTTCATGTGGATGTAATGCCTGTGAAACCTTCACTACTCATTCTAGGCCAATCACTTCATCCCTTCCTATATGCTTGACTACTTTTAAGAAATGCTTTTAACCTCAGAAGAACACGCTGCCTGTGGCAGTCTATTATTTTCACTGGTAATTAGTGCCCTTCAGGTATTGTCTGGCAACATCCAGATCTTCTAACACCTCTCACAAGTAAATAGTGTGTCAGAGAATTACCCCACTGTTGGGAAATCCATTTGGGATGACAGTGCTCCTTCTCACTCATTGCTCTCTGTGGTTACTCCAGCTGCCCGTAAGCTGAGCTGGAGTGTCAGGCCCTGTGCCAGTTGATGGAGACACTGCCAACCCTCCAGGAGCTTATTGTGATATTCATTTCATGCACCGCTGCCAGAGAATAACCAGCAGGAGGAGATTATGGATCAGACATGCTACTTATCTAGTCATTAAAGGACAGACTGCATGAGGCTTTGACAGTTTTCTTTTGAAGAGTTCTGTCAGCTTGGTACACTCAGAAATCTCCGCACCAAGAAAAAGCAAAAACACCTGAATGCAAATGCATGATTTAGGTTAAGCATTAGCACTGGTTTTCTATGCTACCTCTACTGAAGGCAGTGTAGTCTTCAGCGGATGTGATGTAAAGTGAAATCATCAGCACCTCTGATGGAATTAGAATAATTCATCCTCAAATGGATACTGGGGACTGAATTTCCTCTTCCACAAGAAAGAAAGAAATCAGGACCTAAGAAAGACCCTTCCTTTGTGTAACAGACTGGATCCAGAAGCTGGTGGTGTGTTCTTCGCATCTCCTTGTAGCAATCAGGAGACTCTTCAGGGATGGAAATCTCCTGGCTCCACTGCCCAATCCATCTGCCCTCTCTGTTCCCTGTCAGCATTCCTCACTGCGTCTGAGTTTTGATAATTGATTTCTTCTTCTCCCATTATTTGAACCACTTCCATTTGTAAAGACTTCCATCTTTTTGCACTAAAGATAATTAATGCATTCAGGATATTCCACATAAATGTATGAAGGTTACCCTTCCTGTCTCAGCATGGAGCTTCAGCGTAATTTTGGAGGAATTTGTATATTTGAAGAGATTCTGTTAGACCACGTCCTGGTTTCAGCTGAGGTGGTGCTGAGCTGCCTGCCAGGTTAAACCACAGTAGTCCATCACAGAACAGAGTCCTGTGTGGTGGGGCTTCCCCCGCTATGGTTCAATGCACCACCAAAAAGATAAATGAAGTTTACTGGAAAAGGAGTGATTTGGGAATTGCTTGAACAGAATTCCTGGGAGAGAGGGTGTCTCCCAGCGTGAGTAAGGCTTTGAGGTCAGTCCAACTGATGCAACATGGCACTTGTGGCACTGAGGGACATGGTTTAGTGGGTGTAGTGGTGATGGGTTGGTGATTGGACTTGATGATCTTAGAGGTCTTTTCCAACCTTAATGATTCTGTGAATCTGTGATTCTAACATGAACTCCTGAAGTATGAATTCTTCTGCCAGAACCATCATCTTGTCACACTGGATTTGCAGCAAATGTAGTGCGTGGCTAGAACTGGTTTTGATTCTGCATATTTCTGACTTGTCGTGGAAACTCTCAAAGAGAGGTTAAGGTCAAATATCAGGAAAGGGTTCTTCATCAAGATGGTGGTGGGCATGGGACAGTCTCCCTGGGGCAGTGGTCATGGCACAGAGCTTGCCAGAGTTCAAGAAACAAACAACGTTCTCAGACATTTGTTCTGATTTTTGGGTGGTCCTGTGTGGAACCAAGAGTTGGCCTCTATGATCCTTATGGGTCCCTTCCAACTCAGGATATCCTGTGATTCTATAAAAGTCACAAAATCATGTGACTCAAACTACAGGAAAACCTTAAAAAGAGCAGCAATAATTTGTTGACAGGTTTCTGCAGACGTATGAAACTGTACCCCATGATGATAGCTTCTGCTTTTGTAAACATAGTTGCATCAAAGAGTCCTTCTGCTAAGTGGTATAAAATGAGTTCCCATTGACTTTCACATTATTAGGAAACAGATTCAGATCTCCTTTCGTAACCAGATGGCTCTCATCAACCAAGTTTTATTTTCCACTAGAAGCATTGTGTGAAAAACTTCTGTGGTTGTTGTTTATTCTCTGATTCAGCCACAAAACAGTAATGCTTTGCCTTGCAAGAGGTCTTTTCTCCAGAGCCACAGAGGCACTTCACTGTGTTCTTGCAACAAATATCACTGAGTGTGTATTTCTTGAAGTTTGCTGTAAGTGATCTCTTAGTTTTCTTCTATCTCAGATACAATTCTGCGTGCTAAAGATGGAACCCAAAATACCTCTTGACTGGAAAAGTTCTGCCAGATGGCATTTCATGAACTGCAGTACTATTTCAGCACAGCTATTGTAATCTCAAGAGATCACTTCATGAAAGAGCTACATAGTGTGATTTTCACTAGGTTAATCGTAGCTACATTTAAGGAGATTAACTCTCAGTTAAGCTAATTGTCAAGATTACCATTAAAATATCAATAAAAATTAATTTTACCCGAAAATAGGTGGAAAGGGAGAGATCATTCCTTCCGATTGTTTTTTCTGTAGACTAGAATAGGAGCTTAAAAATATTAAAGTTAAAATTTAGACTAATTTGAAGTGAGACAAATCTGTGCCTGTACATGTCTTGACAATGTAGCTGGCTGGTTATTGCTATATTTGTGAAATTTTCACTGGGTACATATGTGTTTAGAGTAAGAAACTTTCAAGGCACAGTGTGAGGCATGAGAAGAACGTGGAAAAAATCAGCCTCTAAACTGTAAACTCCTTCCTTCCGTAAATCACAAGAAAAATGATAAATTAGAGATTTCTTTACATTTCAAAAATTTTAGAAAGGACGAGAACCTTTTTTTCTACCCAACAGAATACAAAATCCAATGAGATACTCTGAAGGGCATCGGGGCCACTTTATATATTTTTCGAGGACTGTTCTGCAAAAGTTACTATGGAAAAGTAGCAGGAGATACAGTCCTGATAGAGTTAAAAGATTGAAAGTGAATGGTAGGAGTAAATGAGCAGCTTTCATAATGCGGGGAAGCAACAAAAAGGACTCTGTAGGAAACTGGGCTGCTGAGCACATTCACTAGTGACCTACAAAAAGTATTAGCAGTGAGAATGACAAAATTTGCTGTTGATATAAAGCTATCCCAGAGCAATAAGGACAAGGACCAATTGTAAAGAATTTGAAAAAGACTTTACAAGACTGAGTGAGAAATAAAATCACAGAATGATTTCGCTGTGGATAAATGTGAAGGGGAACATAAATGTGAAGGTGAATACTGGAAAACAAATCCAAAGGGCTCTCATCTAACCCTTATGACTCAAGTGAGAGCTTGATGTTACAGCAGTTCTATGAAAGCGTCAGCTCAAAGATCAACAGTTATAAAAAAAATGCTAAATTGAATGCTAAGAATCATTAGGAAAGCAGCAGAAAGTAAAATAGATCATTATGACACTAAGTAAATTCATGGTTCTCCCACACTGAATACCACGAGACTTTCTGCTGCTCAATATGCAAAACTGATATATTATAAATAGAAAAGCTACCAAGAAGAGATATTAGGGCAATTAAAGGCATGGAGAGGCTTCCATGCGAAGCACAATTGTGTTGACGCAGTCTCTTCATCTCAGAAAGAAGATGAGTGCAGGGATTATACATAGGACTATAGAATGAGGAGTACTGTAACAAAGAGGACTAGGAAATGACTTTTACTTTCTCATCCAATTCCATGGGTATTCTAGTAGATGCTACAGCAGGAAGGGATGTTTTTCTACAGTAGGCAAATTGGACAATAGAAATTCGGACCCAGGTAGGAAGGCATCTATCAGGAATAATTAAATTAGCTCGGAGAGCCACTGCCTCCATGAGAAGATGGGTTGTGTGGCTCAGCTTGGAGATTTCATTCCCTCCACCCAACTTTTTGTGGCTCAGACATGGCTACAAACTTCTAGGTCCTGAGGAAGCCCTAGTGAAAGACCAGCAGACCAACATCTGATGTACACAGTAGACTTTTTGGGTAGCCGGTGGAGCTGCTGATTGAACTACAGTGCTCAGACACAGCAGAAAATGGCATGTACCTGCATGCTTCTGACCTCTGTGAGCTTGAGAGGGTCCAGCAAGCACCACATCCAGCATCCAGAGAAGGTCAGTGTAAAAATACCCTTTGCTCTTCTTGACATCTGCTCTGGATCCAGATCTGCAGGCAGGTGGTGAATTTCTTGTTGTGAATTTCTTGTTATCATTTGTATGTACTGAAGATAGAAGAATTCCTTGCTGAGTTTCTGAAATTTGCTGTACAGGGGTTAGCTGACATGCTGCGTGCGAGGCACCTCTCCAGAGTCTCTCTTACATAGTGACTGCCTCAGAAGAGAACATATACTGCTCATATTGGAAAGCATTTTTTCATTTGTTCATATGAGAATACTACCAACAATAGATCAGGTCAGATGTGACCTTGTTCAGCTGAAGGTTGCCAGGGACAACAAGTATCTCTGCTACACTCAGCTGGACATCTCACCCCGAATCAACTTTTTCTTGAACTTCCTTGACATTCACATCCATCCAATTCTGCAGTCTGTTTAGGTCCCTCTGAGTGACAGTTCTGTCCTCCAGTTATCAGCCACTCACTCCAGCTTGGTACTTTTCAGAAACTTGCTGTGAACCCATTCCATCTCATTTTCCAGGTACTTAACATAAAGATGTAAAACATTATTAGCCCCAGTATCAATCAATCCCTGACATACAATAAATTCTTGAAAATGGGTATGATGGAGTGCTGGGAATGAACACAAGGCCTTATTTGAGTGTTTGCTGGGATTTTCCAGGAAAACACAACACAAGAGACATGACAAACCAAAGTCTGTGGGTCATGCTTGGTAAGAGGAGAGAGGAAGAAAGGAATGAGATGCAAATGTAAATTTTCATAGCATACATGTTTGTAGTTGCTCCCCAGGTTTAAATAATTCAGCATCCATCTCAGTCTAGAAATCAGAAAACAAATATTCCTTGTTCCAGTGAGAAAACAGAGACAGATTCTGGGAGTTTTACTGTTACCACATTAAACATAGAGCAATATCCATCAAGGGCCAGTTTCAGCCCAAATCCCCCATAATGCCAATTTACAGACATGCACCCTGAGAAACTCTGCAAAGGACGTTCTGATGTCTGAAAGGACTTTCCATTTTTCCAGCCAAGCAATTAAATTCTCTCCTCATTCCTTAGCTATTTTAGAAATAGCATAGGGGTACATCTAAAGCTCCCCGTAGCTGCAAGACTCCAGAGATAGGTCTTTACCATGAGTACAGAGGTTATTTAAATGCACCATAAAATACAGCAAGGCTTTTCTGAATCTTGTGAGATGCACATTCAGTAAAATTGCTTCAGTAATTTGTGCCATGCTGCTGCCTGCCCAGTCCATCATCTCTTTAGAGGGCAGGGACTTTGCTTCTCTCCAAACTCCAGCTTTGACTGTGGCTGATGGCGGCAGACTTTTAAGCTCTTTATGGTGATGGTTGACTCATAGAATCACAGAATCACTTGAGTTGAAAGGAACCCTTAAAAGTCATCTGGTCCAACTCTCCTGCAATGAACAGGGACACCCACAGCTCCATCAGGTGCTCAGAGACCCATCCAGCCTGACCTTGGATGTCTCAGGGATTGGGCATCCACCACCTCTCTGGGTAAACTGACTCCATACAACGTTAGCTCTTTTGTACAGGATCATTCCCATGCATTTAAGTTAATGAGAGGAACAGCTCGTGCATGGGCTCCTAATGCTTTCTGCAGACTAAGCAGAATCAAGAGCAATAATTATTGTATTTAATTATTCAATGACATAGAATTAATCCCCTTTCAAACAGTGGTCTTTGTCAGACACTTAAAGAAATACACAGAAACAAGGTAAATTTGGTTCTTCTTCCAGGCGTCCAATCCTGGCTTTTGATAATTCATGAATTTTGAATACTTAAAATCTTTAGTATTTAGTATTTAGTATTTAGTAATCCTCTGTGAATTTCCCTTTCAGGGCTCGCGTAGATTTTGAAGTCCACAGACTTCAAACATTCAGCAAGCAATTCTACAGATTACCCTAATTCTGGTGGGAAGACCAACATCCACCTTCTTGACTCATTCCTATTTTTATATTCCAGAGAATTTCCCCTTCTGTCCTTCTTAAAGTAATTGAAAAGTCAAACTTATCCAGTGCAGTTGTTCCTTGTAGAGGCGTATTGCAGACATCACCCCTGTTTTTTGATGTTGGAGCATAGAGAAGAGTTTGTGAGAGGTTTCTTACCTTTCGTGTTAGAGAGCTTAACTAACTGATAATATTGCATCTCCACTGATTCATGGCAAAGAGCAGTGTGCCCACCTCTGGCCTAATGCAAATGCACACTATCACTAGTTTAGCTTTGTTTTTTATTAATATTTATGAAATAGCGGAGGGTGGTGATTGTGGCAGTGTTTTTTTGTTTGTTTGTTTGTTTTTTAGTTATTGTTGGCCATTTAAAATTATTTTAAATTAAGGTTGAGGACACCAGTCAATTTACAAACTGGCACCTAGACTTTATTTTCTGGCTATGTCCCCATTTTTTCTTCTGGAATGCTCTTTCACCCCTTCAGAAATTAAAAATTGGGTTCTGATTTTTTTTCTCTATTAACTCATTTAAGCAGCTTAACTACCACTGGAAGTATTGGCACAGGTTTTCCAGAGAGGTGATTGGTTCCCCATGCCTGGAGACAGCCAAGGTCAGGCTGGATGGGGCTCCGAGCACCTGATGGAGCTGTGAGTGTCCCTGTTCACTGCAGGGAGTGGGACCAGATGGCCTTTAAGGGTCCCTTCCAACTCAAATGATTCTGTGATTCTTTGAAAGATATTTCCAAGTTTATTTTACTGTTTGTGTACATAGTGGCATCTCTTTGCATTGAAATATTAGCATTAGGTCAATAAGTTAAGTTGCAAAGTAAGGGAGAAACAGTTTAACCCTGTGAACACAAAAGAAGAAATACCAAATGGAATAATTAGAACTGTTTTAAGTAGGGAAAGTATATCCACTGTCACATATAAATAGTCCAGTGAATTACGGACCTGAATATTTTTAAGGTAGATTATGCAATAGCGCCAAATGGACAATTTCTTAGATTCTTGCGAGAAATTCTGGGAATGTGTATTTTTTGGGCTGCTAATTCCACACAAGTTTTAACATTCTCTATTTTATTTCATCTTTATGGGTCTAGCAGAGATTCTTTTGACAGCCTGCATATACATGTATGTGTTTGATATGATAAAGGTTTTGCTAATTCCCAAGAACCAAAAAAAGTCTTAGAGATTGGGCTTACCTATATGCATATTTACAGGACACAGTAGCATCTGTAGGCACTGAAAATTGGTTCTCATCCTCCACAGAGGAGAAAATCCTTCCAGTTCAATGACTGATGACAGGAGAGTCCTGGAGGTATCTCAAACTGAGCATTACAATTTGTGGGTATGCAGAAAAAGATGTAGTTAGAAAAGAAAATAACAATAAAATAGGGAGCCGGTCTGGGGGACAGCAAAAGATACGGATATTACGACATGAGAATTTGACATTTTCCCCAGGCCAGCCTACGCATAGCAACAGTTTTCAGCCCTCATTGGAAAAGACAGCCCAAAGTTTTTCCTTGTCTTGAACCAGATCTCCAGAGAGCAGGAAAATTGCTTTGAGTGGTCTTGCCTTATCCATAATAGAACCTGCTCATGATGCCCATCTTGAACCCACTGCCTGTATAAGCAGGGCACACTAGTTCTGGTGCAGGGAGCGAAAATAGAAATCATGATTGAGTTATTGGTTGTTTTTTGTTGGTTTTTTTTTTTTAATTTTTTTGTGAGATTTAATCCAGGAGAAGAGAGAAGGCATGAAGAATGGAAAGAGATACTGAGATTCAGGTTCTGGCAGTCTTTCAGAAACACTGCACAATCCTCCTCTGCAGCACACCCTTTCCATCCTAAAAATGAAGGTCAAGCTCTGACACCAAACCATGTTCAATAAGCTCAAGGAGCTGAAGTGATTCGTTTGATTTTTTGTGTTCTATTGAAAAAAGAAAAAGAGAGGGAGAGCAAAAGAGAGAAACTCAACATCACTGATCACTCTGCTGCTCTTTGTTTAATGTGGAAAAAACTCTGATCATCTGCAACTCCAAGATGGCTACCAGAGAATCTGGTTGCAGTTTCCCCCAAGTCTCAGTTTCCTTACCTTTTATTGTTCTATCTGGGAGGCCTACAAACTCTTTACTATGTTTCCAACTTTGTTCTTATAACCACAGTGCTGCTGCCACTGCTATGATGAATTGTTGGAGGAGCGCCGACCACGTAGGGTCAGAACCCAACAAGCACTGGGATATTCCAGCTGCCTATGAAGTTTATGGAGTGAATACTAAATTAGGTATCCATTATAGGTTGAACAATGACAGTTTAAGTTAGGTCTTAGGTTTCAACTTAGGTTGCATAGGAGTGGCCCCACCAAACTTTCTGCCCCCAAAATGTCCCACATTATGTCAGATGCCTTGAAAAACGGTGGGGAAGGAAAGACCTCTCCAGAATGCAATTCAACTTTGAAATTAGAGCCTTAGACCAAAAGAGTTAGAGCCATCCTCTGCATTTCTCTGCAGGGCTACAGGACTAAAGACAAGAGGGCAGGTCTTCTCCAGCTTAGCAGCAGTGCTGCGCATCAGGGAGCAGCACACGTCCCCTTTTGGCAATGAGTTAACTCCAACTTATTCTGCAGATGAGAACTGCCTCTCAATCCTAACGAAGTTTTTATTTTTTTCTCCTACAAAAAGCTATTCTCCTCCTTTCTTTTTTTTTTTTCTCTCTTCCACCCTTCTGGCTTCTTTCCAGCACTTGACAAACAAGTGTGCTCTGTGGTTTATTTGGGTAGCTTTCAGCTGCTCTCTTAGGTTTCCAAGCAAGCACAATTCCAGGCTGCATTCATGACTTCTGTGAAGGTGAAGAGATGATGGTGACACTATCATTACATGTTCAATGTTCCAGGTTACCAGCTTTCATACTTTAAAGGAAAGAGAAAATGACCTTAAAGAAGGTGTCAATAAATAAGCTTTGATATATACCCCTTCTGGTGATAACTTTTCCATACTTTCTTTTTCTTGTTTTATTTTCCCAGAGTATCCTATGTATCAGATACACAGAATATTTTTTCAAGTCTACTGCAAAGTACTGCTAGGAGCAAAAACCAGGTAGATTTAAACAGTCGTATGAAATTGACTTCTTCATGTTACCATACATAACTCCTAGGTGAGTTTAATTCTCACAAGAGGAAAAACAGTGTTTCATTCAAGAAGTACCTCCATAAAATGTGGGTATAGCCAGGGTATGGAGCCAAGACTAAGGATATTTTCTGTATTTAATTGAGGGAACAACATTACTGTATTTTATAGATAACTGAAGAAAAATTTGTAGCAGCTTTTCAGAGTGTATTTTGTGGGTTATAGACATTGAGATAAGCTGAATCTTTCCATAGTTGCAATGTACTGATAAAAGAGCTATTATAAAAAACGTTCTTTAGTGGTAGTTTGCCCCCACCACTCAGTTGTACTGCTTCTGTCAGCCTTCTCTTGTTTGTTTTTGTATAATACTTGAAATGAACCATAGGAATTCATAAGAAAACTGCAAAGATCTTGCAAAGGGTGGCCAAGTTCTTACTATCTCAGTGGTTTCCTGTTGACATACAAATTTCATACCATATCTGTTCCTTTCAGTCCAGGATTTCACTCTTGACTTTCCCTTTGCCAAGTGAAAGTTTCCTCATTTGTTTGAAATGGTTGGAGTTTGGGGAAGAAGGACCATGGAAATTACGCATTCCCAGTTGACCTATTTCTATCAGGCTTAGTTTTTCAGTCATCTCTTTTTTCTCAACTTTTTTCCCAGTTTCATTTCTGAGATTTCCTAGAAGTCCCATCCAGCAACCTTTGCAATAAGCCAAACATACAGTGGGCTTACAAAGGTTTGTAGCCTTATCTACATGTGTTACTGTGCAAGTATAGTTCATACCAACTAGAATTTGGAAGAGCTTATGAGCAACTTTTAAAATCTGAGCATCCTTCAAGTCAGAGAAGAAAGAGATTGGTCTACATAGTGGACCATTCTGGTTGTGGATCATGGAGGCACAACCAGCACAGAGCTCACAAAACCCTGGTAGTCTATGGAATGCACAATTATTTTTCTTTCTCTCACTTATAATAATCTATCTTGAAGGAGATGAAACAAAGAGCTCAATCACTGTAAATTCTTTCCTGGCAATGGCCAGTCGCTGCAAGCCCACAGCCACTCATCAGCAGCTTTTCATACATTTTGTTCATATAGTTTGGCTGATTCACTATTCATCAGAAGCAATTGAAAACAATTGATTTGCACTTCATTGGTCCTTTTCCTCCTGAGAGGTGTCAGAGGGCAGTTATCAGCCAAACTCTTTGGCATAGCTTGGCTTGACTCTGGTCTGACTTGCCTGTGATAGCATGCCTGCCTGCAATGAACAACTCATCCTGGTCTCTTTTTATCTGGGTGAGGTGGTTTAACTCCTCAGCTTTCCCATTGCCTGACTTGAGAGAATGTATTTAGAGTAAGTTGGCGCAATCTGTATCTAGTAGTTCATCCAAGCTAAAGACTGAACTATCACTGCAATTTAGGAGATAACCCTACTAGATCTCAGTGCAAACAAATGGAGAATTCGTTCCTGTTGTCTCTCTGAGATTGCTCATCAACACAAGGTGAGGACAGAGCCCCATCCCACCTTCGGAGCTGATGCTACCTTGTAAAGATGTTCCTATTCCTTCCCCACAACCCCCTCAACATCCTAAGTTTTATGCAGACTAAGTTCTACTTTGAGTACTTATATGGTCCCTGATGAGAGTTAGATTCATTGTGCTGAATCTGACAGAAAATTTTAGTACTCTTAAAAGACAGTGCCAGCTGGAATATTCACTCTGTGTGTCCAGCAAGCAGCATTTTCCATTTAAGTCAAATCCTCTTGGCTACAGCAAGTACTGCAGGAACCCACACACTGATGCAAATGAGAAATGAGGCAGATTGGGAACTTGCAGATTGGAAATGCAAGTTTGAGAGCAAGGAATGAAATAGATACATGGCTCCAGATATTAGTCAGGTCACCACCTCTCAACTTTGTGATTTTATATGACAGTATCCTAGAATCGTAGAATTGTTTGAGTTGGAAAGGACCCTTAAAGATCATCTAGTCCAACTGTCCTGCAATGAAAAGGGACATCCACAGCCAGATTTGATCTGTGCAGGTAGATTTTGTAGGCTGTATTCTTCCCTTTATCAGGCAACTGATTTTCTTGGTGCAGGCTCATGTATTTCCAATAGTATCTATGAAAACAATCGTGTTTTGGAAAACATTTTGGAGTAATATATTAGATGCTTTCTGAACGTAATACTCAGCCAATTCTGAATTGTTGACAGAAATAACTAATTACATCATTTGCATCTTTTTCTAATTCACGGCTTGTCATTTCCTATTTTAGAAAATAAAAAGTCTCGGTGATATAGAGCCAGAATTGTTACTGGAGATGCTGATTTACACCAAATAAGAACATGACATGCAGATTTTCTTGGGTTTGTAGGGATTTTTTAATGGTTTTTCCTTCCTGGTGAAAATATGTTTTGTCAAAGAACAATCTGGGAGTGAAATAAATCACTGCTCATAGTCAGGCATAGCTGTGCACTCACTGTGCTCTTTTGCATGAATGCAAAGAACTTAGAAAACGAACAATATAATGAAGTTTGGTATTCGCCGTTGGAGCTGATGACCCACATAGACAAAACTGAAATTCAGGGCAATGATGCTGATGGCTGAGCTGTTTCTTGAGCATAGACTAGTTATAACTGAGACAGACAGACAGACGCTGTTCTAGTTCTGCAGAATAGATGGCACTGAAGAGCTAGGTCCTAGTTTTCCCCAGGTTCATGGAATTAAAGAATCATTAAGGTTGGAAACACCACTAAGATCATCAACAGATCACCCTAAGTTGTACATCCTTATGAGAGTCCCAATATACCAGAGATCAGAGCCAGCTTAAGCAAGGCACAACAAAGCCAGTGGGATGACACAGTCATCAACTACTGCTAGAGCTATATGCTTGTAGTTCTAGGGTATCTGAGAATTTCACCTCTACCTCCTGGTAGGCTTGTACCCTTGGTCTACCTCAGCTTCTGAGATGCAAACTCATGATATTAGCATATCTGTATTGTGCAAAGATACTTTTCTCATGTACCTGCTGTCAAAATTGTGCCTTGTCTGTGTCCCCACCACAGTCAAAATCAGCTCCAAGGAGCAGTTTGCAAGGGAATATATAACAAGACTTCAGCATTCTTGTGTGTTGTTTTTTTTTAATGTGCCCACTAGTATTGCTATCTAACTGCAAAATTGACTTAATCATAGAATCATTAAGGTTGGAAAAGGCCTCTAAGATCACCAAGTCCATCCATCAACCCATCCCACCATGCCCACTGACTATGTCCCTCAATGGCACATCTCCACGGTTCTGGAACACCTCCAGGGATGGTGACTCCACCACTTCCCTGGGCAGCCTGTGCCACTGCATTAACACTTTTTTGGAGAAGAAATTTTTCCTAATATCCAACCTGAACCTCCACTGGTGCAATTTAAGGACATTACCTCTTGTCATCTGCATAATTTCTGAGGGAGCATTCAATTCTGTCATCCGGATCATTGTAGAACCGTAGAATCGTGAAAGTTTGAAAAGACCACTGAGATCATCTAGTCAGAATGTAACGCCAGCTGCAGAAAAGACAGATCTCACCACCTGCTCTACTCACTGCTCCATTGCACTTAAGATAACCTCAAGTATTTGCAGGGAGTTTTGCAGGAGAAAAGCACTGGGGAAGCACAAGGTACTGTTGTATTCTGAAGACACATTCTGCCAGATCTCGACCTTTTGAGTTCTTGCTGAATGTCTCTTACTTGCAAGCAAGAGGAAAGAGTTAAATTTCACTCCTGCTTTTCAACCTCAGCAGAACAGTATTTAACAGGGTATTAAAAGAAAAGGCCTCATCACTTCCTTCCTTTAACCTTTAAAGGGAGTTTCGTTTTTCCACGAACTCTGCTTATGCTTTGTAATTTGAACTGGCTATTAGGAAACTGACATTTTAAAACTCATTCAGGTTTCTGATCAAAGGTGCTGGTGGCTGAAAGAACCTATGTCACTAAGCCCTCTCCCTGACTCAGCTGGCCTTATTTGCTTGGGTCTCAGCAGATTATTCTCTCATGGTTTTCTCACTCATCTGTCTCATTCCTCATTTTAGTACCTTTTCCAGTCAAGGGCACACATGTCATCTCTCTCTTCTGTCCACGGAAAAAAAATGAGAATGAACACTCCCAGGAATATCAGTGTGCTTGTGTGTCCAGCTCCATGTTTTTTTGTAGAAGTGCATTAGCAAGAAGCTTGAGGACTTTTGGAAGAGTCTTCTATTTGCATCTCTGCCTACCTAAACACTTTGTAAAAAAAAAGTTTTGGCTTACATATTTCACATGCTAAAATCTTTGCTTTCACTTGATTGCAGAAATTTGCAGTCTATCCTTTTTTTCTTTGACTTGAGTCAGATTTTAAAATGAACCATTGATCACTGTAACGTTCCTCCTGATTTATGCTCATGGAAGTGAAGCTCGGATTCACTCCAGAGCAGTTGATCTCTGATAATAACTCTACTGAATAATCTAAACTTCTATCTTAGCTATTTCCTTCTAAGTGTGGGTTCACTCTCCAGATACTAGTGGGGTTTATTTGGATTTGAGCTAGAGAGTTCAGAACGGAACCTAATAGTCTTCCTGCATGATTCTGGTTATCTATTGATGTGATTGGTAAAGTTCGCCTTTACTTCAACAGAGCCAAGACTTCAGCTGTCATAACACTGATATATATATATATTTCCTAAAAGAGAAATTATTAGCCAGAGATCATCAATTATTACAAATGGTAAATCTACAAATCTAAAATATTTACATTCACATATATTAAAGTGGGTATCTGTGCTATTTTCCGGTGTTATACAGTGCACAAGAGGGCAGAGAGTTGCTCACCACCCTGTTATACTTCTTGTCCACTAGGATCCACAGGGATTAAGTCCAGGTTTCTAAGATGTTGAACTTAGTAGATCCTCTCTGCCTCAGTTATCAGCCTTTCTAGAACTCGTTGGAAAACATCTGATGAGGTGGTAGTTTGATTGCCAAATACTCCCTTCAAATGGATAACAATTCAATTCCTTGGCAAATCCAGGAGGCGGTGGAGAGGAACATAGGGAGGAGTAAGCTCTCTTGTTTAGATATTGTCCATGAAAGAAAAGTCTAAAGCATGAACTCTTTGGTGTAAGGATACTATCTCTTGGAAAGATTGGAAATTTTTACCTCTCTTACAGGAGTGATAATATTTGAATTAAAGAAAAGCAGAAGAGTAATTCAATTAGGAGAATGTAAAGATTTAGATGATGAACAGAAATACCTGTACTAAAGTGCTGATGAGTGAATTCTGCCAGAGTTGCAGAGCAGCCATGATGCAAGTCTCAGAGGCAAGAAAAACACATAGTGACCAAGTTCTTGCCTGTCTTTTCTCTTCTAGAAGATTATTATATTGAACAGGGCCATTTCTCAGACCAAACTGCATTTGTATTCTTGGAAATCTGACAAAAATGCCTCCTGAGAACTGGCCCGTTTCCTCTCTTTCCAAGCTGACCTTTTAACAAGGTTTCATTTTGCTTCCATAAGCTGAGAACAAACTGTACCAGACCAGCACAAGGTATGCGTTGTCTTTCTAGGATTTCTCATCTGGTTCATTCACCTGCATATTTCTGCTTTCCAGGGGCCAAATCCTAGAGCAGTTGCCTTTACACTTCAATGAGAAATTACCTTTGAGCAACCAACAGAATGGATGTAATTACTCTGAAAGCCATCACAGTTTTCAGAGATCCTAAAACTCCGCCTATTCCATGTATCTTGTGACTTAGCACAAGTCTTTCACTTGGAATTTTTGCTTGTTTGTTTGCTTTTATATAAAGGATCAGGGACACTGTTCCTGAAAAAAAAAAGACACAAAAATCTTTTAATCTGATTCATAAGAAAGTAATAACACATTTTATGTTTCTAGAGGGAAATACAAGACCTAATCTCGGTATTACTCTAAGTATGCATCTGCTGATGTTAGGTGGAAAGATTAATCAAAGATTAATCAAATTCTGTGGGCATTTAAGGCCATACTAGGAGCGTAGAAGAGGACTTATATTCTGAAATGAAGTCTTAGCATCAGGCTCACCATCAGTTTTGTCCCAGTTATTATAGATAAAGCAAAAATAGAGTAGAAAAGTCCCTGGCCCAAAAACTTGACGTCAGATTTGGAGGAGATTGATTAAGTGCATGGAAAGTCAGCCACACTCCAAGGTGGAAGCATTTCTGAGACTCACTCCTTCTTTGTTTGATTATGGCAGGAGCTTAGGAATGAGAAGTAATGCCACACTCCATTGCTAAAATTCTTAATATTTTAAATGCTTCCTTAAAAATGAGACCGTCTAGATAAGATGGAAATTGATGCAAGATTTACTGGGTGATACCACAACCTGCTTTACATAGGATGACAGTGGCCCTAAAAAATGATAGCGTGGCCACACAGACTTTGTTCATCAAATGAAACCAGGCTGTAGAACCATGTAGCATACACTTAACAGAGGGCCACAACTGACTGCTGCTCTTTACTGTGCTGCAGCTATAAATTCAGCCCTTATGTTTAATCAAAAAGTTCAGAGCCAACATGTATGCATTTTCTAACAGCTCCTTGCAGCTTAGCCCCAAAAGATAAGCAATAGAAAATAGCTGCTTGATGAGAGTCAAGAACTTGTGCTCCTGCTCTTCCCGATAAGCAAGAGTGAGAAAAGTGTTCCTACATCTGCTAATCATGATAAAGCAGAGCTGGGAGATTTTAAGGTTCTGAAATATGAAAGAGATAATATTTCATAAATGTGCTCACGCACCAATAATTCTTGTTACAGGACTATTTCTAAATAGCTTTTCAGTCTGTGGATCTCAGCAACAATATGAACTGCACAAGGCACATTCACATACAGAAGAAAAGAAACAGCTTGGTATAACATGGTTATGGGCCTGGCATATTCCTGGCTAAGATGGAAGACAGTTTAGGATGTCTTCCTCTAACTTCCCACAATCTATTGGCGAAAAGACCTGGATTCAGCCTGGCAGGTCAAAAGAGAGAGGAAAAACCAACAACTGCATTTGCCTGATGCGTACTGAGGTACAAAAGAGACTTTTCTCTATAGATGTCGCATTTGTAAAAGCAATCCAGCAAATGTTTAGTGAATGTCTTCAGAGAGAATGGGAAGGACAGTTGGAGGTGATGAGGCAGATGCTGACGGCACGATTTGTAGGGCTGCTCCAGCCAGAGTCTGGATTGCTTGAGGCTTTCCAAAGACAGCTGGCACGTCCCGCTAGCTGGAAGAGAACATAGTCCCCAACAGCTCAGTTCTGGGCAAATACAACTCCTGGGGCATTTTGAAAGCTGGATTCTAATGTAGTCTCATGTCAACAGCTAATTGCTGCTCTGTATAACATCCCTGAGATGGTAAAATATGAGGGACTTGGAATATCCGTCTTCTGGTTGCTCCGGATGTGAATCACAGGGTTCACAGAGTTGGTATTGAGTTGTTATATTTAGAGATGTAAAAGTTTACCCATGAAAGATCTTCCTTGTGCATATATATATATTTTAACTTTCATTATGCATTTAAAAGATAAATTCTTTGATCAGTGTTTTTTTGTGGAAGAGAGAACTAAATTGCATTTAGAATGTCATTCCCCCTCATTCAATGACCCTGTTATGTATTATTTCCTGGAAGAGAAAGAGAAACTCATTAGATTTTGTAAAGTATGTTCCTATAGACTTCAGTTTTGCTTTTTCCTTCATTCTGATAAATACACCCAGCAATTTACGTACATGAAAGTATTACCTTTTCATTCCCTCCTTCCTTTTTTCAAATGAAGCTCATTGATTTTCTCTAGACAGCTCCACTGGGAATTGCAGAGCAATCAGTATTTTAAGAAAATGCAACACAGCTGTTAACATCACCGAGTCTATCCAAAAGAAATAATTCTGTATTAGCTCAGACAATTTTTGCACGTACTTGACAAACTGGACATTTTAAAAGGGTAAAGAACGATTAGAATTTTTATATATAGGGTAAAAATAAGAAGTAAACATGCAGAAGTACACCATGTTAGCAAAGTATGCTCCACTTAAAATGAATTAAAGCAAATAGATGACCTTTAAATGTCCCTTCCATCTCAAATGATTCTATGATTCTGCAATTCAATGGCTACTGGGCCAGACCTGTTGCTGCGTGAAAGGGAAACTCCATTAAATTAAATGCTCAGAAGTTCCATTCTGATTAATTCCTTTTTAATTAAGAGCATTTCTGGGGATGAACATTTCCACAGCCATGGAAACCAGCTTGCCTTTGTTTCGGATGCTTTGTCAGGTTGTAGCTGCAAGTTCTCCGGAGTTCAACTGTGAAAAAAGAAATACTGCATTTTATCACCGTTGCAGTCAGGAACTGAAAGAAGGGGAAGCAAAAATCTGACACTTGTTGGATATCTCAGTGTATAGTTCTGTCTGAATGCTGAGGGTCACAGTCGCATGGGTAGGTTCCTACTGAACCAAGGACTCTTGTCCATGACATTAACTTTAGTGTGTGTAAAGAAAAAGACTGGAGAAACCAAAGAATGATAAATCCTGAGACATTATGCATCCCCTAAAGACCTGTTTCCCATATCTGTTATATACTTAGAAACTGGTAATAAATATTTAGGACTTCAACCAGGCACCTACAGATTTATATTAATCGCTGTCAGAAACAAATAGATGTACTGAGTTAATCGTCATTGCAAGGTCTCTGGTGATTCCATTTGTATCCCGCACTGATGGTGAATTGCCTAACATTTAGACACATTGCCTTAATGGTATAAAAGGTTTTGCACTCAGGGCTGTGAGTTTACGGCCAGTTTCCTGAAGCCACTCTCCCACTGTGAATTTACGATTGTAATTTTAAAATGAATTTGCTGTCAAGGCAGTTTGACACAAAAATAGCTGGCACAAGCTGTCTGGTACATTGATACTCAATCACAGGGAATAGGAAATATTTTTGTAGTAAATGAGAAACAAAAGAAACTGCTGATTTTTGCATGTCTGAAACTCAAGGCAGCAGACTTGTAAATACTATTTCACTGAGCCACAAGGACCACAGTTCCCCCATCCCCAATAGTGAGTCACTGACAGTAGACAGCATGAAAGATGTAAGGAGAAATTTCCTGTGAGTAGGTTAGCAAAAAACCCACAAAATTTCCAAACGTGATGAGTCAGAGGTTTAGGGAAGAGTGGGTTTCCTCCTTACTCAGTATGGGAGAGAAAAATCCACTATAGAGATGAAGAGGATCCTGACAGTTTGTCTAACGTCACTTTCCTGCCAGGGAATGGGGTCACTTCTACAAGCCCTCAATCATACCTCAGTCAGTTTATGCTTAATGACCTCTAATCATAAAGACTTTTCAAAGCCAAATGGACTTAACTTTGAAGATAAGGATTTGGCTTCTAGAACTCGTTTTCTGGTACACTCTGTTTTCTACTGGCATCTTCTAATCTTTTCCTCCTTTTAGCGTCAAGTATTGAATATGTTGACTTCAGAAAATTATTTAAGCTGCTTAAACATCTTTCATGTAATTAGTGACATTTCATTACACTGTGATATTGATCCAAGATCACAAATTTACAGCGGTGAGGGGTTAAGAAACAGTTCAAACCAGCAGAATGCAAAAACCAAGTAAGCAACATGCAACAATATTGATCACTTAAAAGATAATATCCAACCTGAAGAAGAAAGCTTCAGCATTTTTCTGTCTGGCTGACACTGACCCGCACCCCAACAGAGCCCACATCTGTGGGTTTTTAATGTGAAAGGTTTTGTCAGAAGGGTATTTTCTGATGATTTTCCTTTCAGTGAATGAATATATTTCTTCTTGACCTCTCTGACATACTGCTGTTGATTTAATGTAGAAGTGAGGACAAAGTATCTGAAAGTCCTGTGCTGATAAATGCTCAGGAGGATGTATGCCTGGCCATGAAAATCCCAGTTTATTTATTTAGTTTCTGAATGATGCAAAGGAACAATAGTTTAGCCATAGAACTCTTGCTCTGAAATATAAGGGTTTTCTCACTACTTCCCACCTTTATGCTGTGGCCACTTCAACAAAATTAATGTTTCCCAGCAGCTTACTGGGGTAAAACTCTACTATATAGGTGGTCTGCTCACAGTCAGTGCAGCTAAATTATCAATTCTGAGTCATTTGCCCAGCAGAAGATAGATACAAAAGCATAAATTATTAGCACCACCTATTGGCAAAAACAGCAAATAATACAGCATTCGTAGGTTAGCTTAAATATTTTGATTAAACATGGCTCCAAACATTCCTCCAGTTAGGATTTCTTATAACTACACAGTCCATCCAGGCCACTCAAGCTTTGCATTTCCTTGTGCCAAACACATCTTTATGGTTTATCATCTCGCTGGGAGCACCTGGGTGCTTTCCCCTAAGATGTAAGCACAGCTGTATGCATTGTTTTCCACTCCCTCACCACAAGTCAGACACAACTGGCAATGCCTCATGGATTAGAATGACCTGAGCTGCTTTCATCTCTCATGGGCATGAGAGAAGTTGGGTGACAGAAGACTTGCTGGAGCAGATGAAAAACTGAGAGTTTCATGAGCATAAGCCCCAAGTGGCTTAGTGTCTTCACAAAAGATGATGGTGAAGGTAACAACAGAAATGGAAACTGGAGACAGAGGTGTCTGCATTTTTAATTTTTTTTTGCTCATCTTGATCATGTGTTTGTGATCACTTGACCAAGTTGTAGTTAAATATCTGCAGATGTGTTGGTCCTTTGTTTGTTTGTTATGTTGTTTTTTGGGGTTTGTTTGTCTGTTTGTTCTTTGCTGTTTTTTTTTTCTGGACTATGCAACACAGCTGATTCAAGCTGTTCGTGGTGACTCCACGAGTTTTCAACCATTTCCTGTAAAGAAGTCCTGGTTTGAATTACCCATATTAAGCTAGAAGAAAAATGAGGAAAAACCTCTGGTCCATGGCACTTGTTGCTTCTTTGTGGTTACTGTCATCCTGACTTGCTTGAATGATTTATATTTTCACTGTATAAATGTGAAGGGGAAAGAGAGAATGACATCTTGCTTCAGGCTACTTTTTTCTCAAATCCCAAAGAGCTGTTTTATGATGATATTAGCTCTAAGTTATTTAGCGAGAGAAATCCTATTTTTAACTCCTGGCATGATAAAGTATGCATTCAGGCAACGGTGTTGGATTTAGGCCCAGCATGGGCTAATTAAAATGTGGAAGGGGTTTGTGGGATGTGTTAGTGCTACAGCAACTTATTCTTTGAAGATTCTTTGGATTTTGTTTCCTTTTGTCTTCCCAGACTTCCTAGACCAGGAAAAACACTGATATGGGTAAATTTGTAGAACCATGGAATGACTTAGGTTGGAAGGCACCTTAAAGGTCATCTAGTTTGCAGCTGCTGTGGGTAGGGTTAGCAGCCACCAGATCAGGCTGCCTAGAGCCCCATCCAGCCTGGCCCTGAACACCTCCAGACATGGGATATCTATTCCTCTACTGTTTCCTTCTCTCTGAAATCTTCTGTCTGGAGGATATCTACCTCAGCATTCTGGTTCCCTTGGTGTTGCACCTGAGTTGATCGTCTCATATTAACAAGGGCAAAAGTTGCCCTTCACTCTTATTAACTTGCTGGAAGCTATGGGCTGCAGTTCTCTGAAGCAGAAGAAAGAAGTGAGGACACTGGACAGATACCGAAAGATTTCTGAAACAGAAGGCATAGCTTGAATTGTCTGAAGGTGTATCTAAGCACGGCCATGACCTAACCTTTGTGGTATCTGAGTGCTTACACCCTACGGAGAAGGATTGACTGTGATGCATAGCAAACAGCAATGCTCGTATACCTTCATTTATTTTTAAAGGGAGTACTGTTCTGCACATTCTGAGTTGAAAAGTGATTGCAGTGAATTTTAGCAAATCCATCCCATGCATGAGCCGGAACAATTTTCATTTGCATTTTGATTGTACTTACCTGACAGAAAGAACCTTAGCAAAGATATCCTATCACATCTGATCTTCTGCCCCGAATAAGAGATAGTTCAACTTCAGCTATTGGAAGGTCAGTTATTGCCAGAATATGTACATTTCTCTGTAGTCTTTTGCTACAAAACACAACCCTTTTATTTATAGTGAGTGTCTATTATCCTTATAGTTCATTGAAGATGAACTATAAAAGATTGGAGGACTGAATTTAGGAAGTGTCATTTTTTTATTTCTGTTCTTTAGATTTATAAACCAGTGGGTAAAATGCAGATTACCATCACTATGTCAATCTTGCTTAAGTAATCTGAGAAGAAGAAACTAGGAATTTAGCATTTCCTAGATCCACATACTTTCTTGCCATCTTCCATGCTTAGGAGACCTTGAGGCATTCTACACAGTTTGCATCCATGACGTGCAGCAATGAACTGAAACTCTATTGAACCACGAGTGAGCTGAGTAGTGCATCATGGGGTTAAAGTTATGTACAATAAAAAGAAGAGAGAGAGAGGAATGGCTTTATAGAGGTAAAAAGCCAACCAAATCTATTTCATCAATAATGCAGACATTTAGGAATAGATATTAGGTCTGTGTGGTCTCATGTCCTCCAAGAGGAGAGAATGGACCCATCATGAAGAAAGCAGCAGTTTTTCAGGTATGTGCCTTATCTGATTGGGACTGCCAACATCCATCTTAATTGATACAGGCTGTGGGCAGCCAGCTCCAAGTATTTATGGTCAGATGGTGGCAGATGAGTTGTATGGATGGCCTTTCCCAGCAGTCTGCAGCTGTTTAAATAGCCACCCTGCGGGAGCCACAGCTCCAACTGCTATGTTTAACATTACTCAACCTCAGCAGGGACAGAGACAGCCACGGGGACAAGGAGTCCTCCCTGCTTCCTGGCTTCCATGGATGACTTTAATTGGTAAAACTATGCTCCTGCCACTGGGGAGGGCATGCCATAAAACAAAACAGGAACAAAATCCCGAGCCTAAGAATTCACTTGCCCCGGGGCTCAGCAGAGCCCTTCTGGGTAAAGCCATGTCTACAGTCAGAGCACCAGCAGCGAGAGGAATCCCTTGGAAAGGGGACAGGGCTGTCACACCTCTCAAAGGGAGGCAAAGCAAACAAAATCCGTGGCTTTCTGCCAGTCTTTTTTTCTTTCCCAGTGATTTTTGGCTTTTCCATCAGCACAAGTATGTGCATCCTCAGTGTAGAGTGCCCATATACACACGAAAGTAATGAATGTTGTTCAAGTAATGTGCCTTTTTGCTGCTTTTGCATACCATGCAGTTATAACAAGTCTGAATACTCTATTGAAGCTGGTACTTGGAAGATCTTATACTTTCAAACAGATCTTCTTATTTTCAAAGTTAATTGATTCAATTTTTACAGGAGCAATGAAAATTAATAATTATTTGTGATTCATCTTGTTATTAAACAGGTTTCTTTAATTATAATCTGCTTAAGCAAGCCTGCTTCATTTGTCCTAGGGATGGACATGTTACGTTTTAAAAACAGTGGATATTAGGATTTGAAGATAAACTCCACTCTGTATATAGTATGCTGACAGTCCCCTAGGTACCATGTTTTGTGTATCCGATATTAATTCCATAACAGATGTGAGATAAACGTAATCTTTAGATGCTTAAAAGATAAACTAATCCAAATTTTAGTCCTGATATTGCCTGCAGTTGTCCTAGAAATGTATTTTAATCTTACTCCTTAGCATCTTGCATTACTCTGTATAAAATTAGTAAAGAAATTCAGATATTTTTGCCTCTAAAGTTGCTGCGGAATGATAACTGCTGTTCTCTTGAGTCTACCTGCCTGGTTTCAAACCAGCTGGTTTAGCTTTCCAGCTGCTCCATGTGGCACTGGGATTCTTTCCCAATCTCCCAAAGGTCTCTAAGCAGGCAGAAAGAGAATAGGGTAGAGCAGCCCTCTTTATTTAAGCAATGTTGATTATCTGCTAAGGACATTGGACAAGACACTGCAAGCTGAAACCAGAAGGAGATCAGTAATTCATATGTTTTAAAACCTGTTTTTAAGCTTAGCAGGAAAGCACATATGAGCATGTGTGGCATACATTTCATATCTGTTAAATGAAGATGTTTTCTTTCGTTCTTTTCTTATGAGCAGTGTCCCAGAGATGAAGCAACGCCAATCATTTTTATTTCATTCATGTGGAAATTTTACCTCAACATTTTGTAAAAATTATAGTTATCTTCAAGGTGAGATCTTCACTGAAAACAAGTTTTGATCAGTGGCTCCTATTTTTTTGTGTGTGTGTTGCTCTGATAAGCTTGGTTGATGGGTATCTAGCTTTCTCTCATTTGTGTGGTAAATGCGAGGGAAACATAATGGCCTTTAACATAAAGAAAAAACGGTGTGTCTGACTGCTTCTAAACTGCACATCTGTGTCACAAAGGCATGAGAGATGTCATCTCAACATCTCCATGTCTCCCCCTCTATAGGAGTTGACTCTGTAAAGAAGTTCCCATGACAGGAAACCCAAGTCTCATTCCATAAGGGTTTACTTTGGAAAGAAACTTGTTCCTGCAGCTTGTGGCCTTGTGATCTCTTCCAGCCTCTAAGTGCAACTTGGCTTTATTCCAGCAAATGCTGCTGGATTAAAAATCCAAGAGTGAGAGATTTCCTGCCCCTCTATCACGTAATTATAGTCAAATGGAGACAGAAGATCTAGATCTCTAGACTGGCTCCAAGTTTTGCCTCTCCAACATGAATTAGATGATATCTGAGTTACAGACTTTTCAACCTGTTTGTGGAGCATAGGAAGGATATCACGTCATCATAATCAATCCTTTAAAAATTGCTGGATAGCCTTTGGAACAGGAACTGGAAACCAGCCTCCCCATTTCAGGCAGCAACTCCAATAGTTTGTCTAGCAGATGACCTTCCTGCTACCTGTCTTTGATCCAGAGGCGATTCAATCCCAGATCTGCTTCATAAACGCTTGGTTTCCATACAGAAGGCAAAGAATGCTCTCCCTGATCCCCCCAACACGTAGACTGTCTGCTGACAAAGCCATTAGTGGAGCCTCATGGGAGAGGAGAGTTTAAACCTCCACATCTGGTAGGGACCAGCAAATGCTTGGAAGCAGCAATCATCGTCTCTTTCTGAAGCACGTGAAGAGTGGACAGAATCAGTTCAGGAGTCAGAAAACTCCAGTTTAGATATTGTGACTGTTAGGCATTCATTTCACCTATTTTAGTTCCTTTTAAAGTAGGCCTTCTGACAACGGCATGTAATATAATGATAGTGCAGAAGAATGCACTTTCCAAGCGTGACCAGTTGTATCCAGAATTAGGTAAATAATCTGCTACAGTCTAGAGGTTCCCATCCCCCTTATCACCCCTCAATCTGTCAAGGAATATATTAGACACAGTATCTTCAAGAAATTTTGCCTAAGTGAAAAATCCTAATGAAATAATCTTCTTCTGGATCTAACCTTTTAGCTTGTTTGACTGAGGTTTTTTTAAAATGTGAGAAATGGTTGAGCTCACCTGAATTTCTGTCTCTTTTGTCTATGTAGATGGCAGTTTTCCCATGGTAGTTCTCTTTTAGTAAGCATGTCCCCTGCTGGCATAGCGACGTCTGAATCTTAGAGATGCAACAAGCTGGAGGGGTGTATTTGTCACTTAAATATTTTGTTTTTAAAGGAGACCCTGTGCTTTTGGCTTTCCTGTAGCCCTCAGTTTGTCTTGAAAGTGATACATACACAGACTTTTGCAATAGGCATTTTGATATCACAAGTGATACGTTATCCATTGAATGATGATTATGGCTGTTCCCAAGACTCCTCTTTCTCCATTAAAGATCTTCTACCAACTGAAAACATGAGTTCCTGAGGGTGAATTTTAAATGGGTGTAACAGAAGGAAAATATTGATTTCCAGTCAATTTCTATGTTTAAGAAACAAACACATTTTACAACAGAAAAGTTCACACAGGACACAGGAAATAGAGAAAAATGTTTCCTTCCCACTTCAGTACAGGAGTTACACAGTGTGTTCCAAGTCAGAGAACACGCAAACAATGTTCAGACTTCAGGCAAGGTCAGCAAAGCAGATGTAACTTTAAGTTTACCGCTCATGTAGCGTGAGAACAATCCCCGGATAATGACAAGACCTTATGGGGAAACCATGGAGTTTGCTAAGCGCCTTGGCTGAAGGCACCATGTGACTCAGTGTGCACCATTTCCACATTGCTCAATGCTCTTGGGGCTGCAGTGACCAAAAAATATATATATATTTTGAGATAAATATCTCCAAAGATTGCAGGGGGAGGGGAGAAAAAAAACAAGTCTCCAGGGTCACTGTTGGAGTCTTCCATCTCCTGTTGAGCATAGATTGCTTTGAAGGATGCCTTGCTTCTCCAGGGACTGGGTGCATTGCTAAAGAAATATGCGGATGTCCTAGGGTAAGACTGGTTGTATTAGTAGCCTCCTAGATTTTTGGACACTCTCTTGCTTGGCTTATCCAAGCAGAAGAACCGAATGTACATGTAGCCTTTGTGTTTGCTTGAGAGATTTCAGGTTCAACGTTTTGTTTATTGGAGTCTTGATCCTTGCCAGGTATTTCTATATCATATTGAGATGAAAACATGAATTAATGTCAGAGAGAAGAATCAGTGCACCTGGAAGCTTCTTGCAGACATTTCAATTAAAACCTGTCCAAATAAATATGCAATTCACTGACAGCTAAAGATTATCCATTTGTAGTTCATTAATGTTTTATGATAGTAAAAACATTAAGGAGATGATGTTCCTTTTGAAGTATTTTGGAGAGAGAAGAGCAATAATATTGTCAAGTGATGTATCTGACGAAGTAAACCTTTGTAACTTTGACCAAGGTCAGGTGACTGAGGCTGGAGAACAAATTTTAATTCCCCTCTGTGTCATATGGGTGCTATATTTTACTAGGATCTCCCAAAAAGCGACATGAATGAGGCTCTGTTTTTCTGCCTATCTCCTATTCTGTCATGTGGTCATGCACTGGAAGCTAAAAGTAGCAAAACACTAATGCCATATTAGACAGAAATTTTTTTGTGTCCAAGCATACTTAATTAACAACACAAAAATTTACCGAATACAATTAAATTTTCCTTCGTGCAGGAGTTTCTGAACTGATAGTCTGTGTTTTCCTAAAAAATACATGGTAATTGAATTGGATCACTGGCCATTACTTGTGATGTATATTTTGCTGGCGATTAGCCTAACTGGTTTAGCAGTTGTTTTACTCAGGTACTCAGGAAATTAATGGATTTGAAAGCATTTTCAAAGTTACACCCTCTCAGTGAAATTCATGGCTGTGCAAAACAGTATAGAAATTTAATTAGTGATGACCCCTAATCTACGATGTATGTCTTACTTTGAAAATGATTTTGCTTTCATGCAAGTTCTGGAGCACAGATACCCACCTTATTAAAAGAAATGACCATGGAAGAAACTAAGGGAAAAAAACTTGCTGATAGCTCACCTGTTTTTATTGCACGATCTTCTGCTGTGCTTATCTTCCAACTTTAGCTGGGAATTGGAAATCTCAAAATTGAATACTGCAGCAAGCTGACACAGCAATGTGTAAAATTTGCCAGTTTGTGCATTGTAATCAACTGTTCTACTGAAAAATAGATAAATTAAGTTTTACAGGACTAAAAACCTTTCCAGTCATTTTCATTTCTTGCTCGCACAAATTTAATCAGAGACTGATGTTCAGTTGCTTTGCTCCAGGAGGTGTTAAAGTGTGAGAATTCCCAGTACACACCTTCCAGGGCTTGCAGTTGCAGTGACTGAACTCCTCTTAAACACCTTTAAAAGTTCTGAAGTCAGAAGTCTGATCTGTGGGACTCACTCATGGTCTTTCAGGTGATGTTATCAGAAAGTTTCACTGAAAAATAAAAAGCTTTATTTTACCTTCATTCCACACTAGAACAGAGACAAACATGCATCTGGAAATCTTATCTTTTGGCATTTATTTACCAGCATTATGAGATTTCATTTTCATTTAGCAGTAGGGAATGAGGTTCACTTTGTCCTCAAGAACACTGATTCCTTCAAAGTCGAACTCTTCATCTTCTATTCCTAAGCGATCGTAAATTTGGAAAACACATAGCTTTGGAAGTGTGTTGCCTTGAAAGCAGTCAGGTGTGTTCAGAATTAGATATCGCCAGTATACGCTCAGCCAAAACAGAAGTGTCACAGCAATTGTTTTTCCTGCTGCTATGCTGCTATTTTGAAGGAGGAGGGATATGGCATTTAGCAATCATTTGTAGAGCAGTAATAGTAAAAAGTCTGATTTGATGACTATTTTCAGTGTGGATTGACAGACTGATCTTTGCCCTAAGCATAAACACAGCTATACGAGCAGTTCTTCAGGGCAGCACTCTCCTCCATGGCTTTGGGTCAGTTGGTGCTGAAGATATTGCTGAAAACTGACCTCTTTACAAGGCCAATAAAAACATTATACCAGTAAATATGGTCTTGTAGAGTATGTAAAAGTACACATGGAGGATAACAAAGAGGACGTGCTGTTGATCTGTGGGCACCTGGTAGACTAGGTTTTAATGTTCTGAACATTAAGTGAGAGAGGAGATCACTTCTCAGTGCAAGGACTGAGAAATTCCATTTACATTTTTCTCTTGGGTTTCCATCTCTTTATATATATCATAGCCATACTGCATAGCAGACTTGATATGATTCTATGCAGAAGGTCTCTTTGTGTCTAACTTCCAATTATTTTAATGACAGACTTGCAGATATGATTTCTATACCCTACACTAGTGCTGACAGCAGTGAAGATACAGTGACTGATCACTCGCTGATGCTTAGGATGCTGGGGGAAAGCAAGACAGAACAATTACGGAAAACTAGTGATGGTCATAGTCACAGTCAGTAAGGGCTTTAATGAGCTGCAATAGCTATTCTTGTGTACCTTTCTCCATATTTCGTTAAATCTTCAAGTGACGTTCAGGTTCATGTGTATGAGGGAATATAGATGTTCATTTTAATTTATCCAGGAGAAAGTTAGAAGCCTTCACGATGCCAGGCATTTGGCCAAGTGAGTAAAGATTTCTGACATGAGTGCATACATTTTTGCCTTCCGAAATAACTAAGCACTGTCAGTTTACCACAAGACATACCAAAGTCACTTTTTCTCATGTCTTTAAATCAAGGCTGGATAATTTTCTAAAACAATGTGATGTAGTTCAACAATTACGTTCTCTTAGAAGTCAGTGGAATTCTTCCTTCTTTGATCTGCAGCTGGTCAGTGGATCCAGGTGGTGCCTGGCATTGAACATAAAAGCCTTCAAATGTCAAAGACAATAAATATGAAAGAGACAGAAACTTGACATTTAAAGCACATACATGGATTTGCTGAGAACACATATTCAGTAGTCATTTGGATGACTGCTTCTTTGCACATCATTCCATTCCCAGATGAAGTGATCTTTCAACCTTGTTTATAAAGAAAGAAATGCAGTGCATGTAAAGTTTATTTTGTTAGAAAAATCTAGCAAGACATGATCTTTAGGCAGTACTATAAAGTTACTTGCCCTTTTCTCCCGAAAAGAATGTGTTTTTATGGTTCAGTGTAGTGCTATTGTCCATCAGAATGATGTTCCCGATCACAATATCCGTATTAGAAAAGAGGAAGCACTGAGAGTCTCCATTTTCAGATTATTAAAAAATACAAGAACAGACATAAAGAGTCTCATGTTCTCACTGACATATATTTTATTTTCCACTGTTTTCCCTACCAAATAATCCATTCTTTACTTCAAATCTACAAAGTGTTAACTGACCCTGCAGGGAGGTAGATGTTGATCGTGGAGGCAACGGTCTCACATTCAGTCTCAGAGTGTGGGCACCACATGGCCAAGATGCTTAAAGTCCCCAGGCAAAAAATAGCTGGCAGAATCTGTGGATGAAATATTGAAGGTCATCACAGGAATGGACCTTACTTTGTGAAAAGGGAGAGTTCCCTGTGGTTAGGGGCTGGAAGTGCCTGGGATGCTCAGGGAAGGGTTTTTTTCCTTCCTTGTATCCCAGAGGCTGCACTCTCCACAATGGCTTTACATGAGTGGAGGGAGTGCAGGCAGATGCAATAGGTGGTGTGGAGCAGAGAGCCAAATGCATGGGTGCTGAGGCTCACAAGACATGCCGTTCCTCATGCATTCATATCTAGGGAGTGTTTCAGAGCAGGGGGTGTTGAGCTGTACAGATGAGATCTGCTCCTCCAGCTCTTATGGAGATGCAAGAAAAGAATAGCATATAATAGCAAGGTAAGGGAAAGCTGGAAAGGCAAAGGAAACACAGGCGAAAGTTCTGCAGAGCCCGCCCTAACTTCTACCCAAATCTTTTCTTTCCTGAATCTTCTTCCCCTTTCAGCACCTCAGTGTCCACATCATATCCAAACTATCCCTGTACTTTGCCCCTTTATCATCCCTTAGTACCATTATCCTTGGAAAAATTGAGGAAAATGTATGTCTGCAGTTCCACTGATGGCTCCTCACTTAAAGTCAAAAGTGTTTCTTTATGGAGGTTTCTCTATTTGCACATGAATAGATGTGTATGCACACCCCCTTCCTTGCTTAAAATTCCCTTTGAGTCTGTAATTACACAGAGTTTCAGGGTCTCTTCCTCCTCCTATGCTTCATAGTGAACACTTTCTATTGGCTTTGTTTTAATCTTTTCCATTTCTTCAGCAGATCGGTTGTACATTTTTGCATTTACTCAGGAATAATGACGTTGTGACACTGTTTCTTTGGATGATGCTCTATCCTGGGAATTTTGCACCACAATGGATTTTTCACAGTGATAGTCAGAGTAATAACTCATCATCAGTAGAGACGTTGATATACACAGACCCAATTCTGCCCTTGCCCAGGTGCGGACAGGACTCCCCAAAGCATGAAAACCATGCTCTGAAAACAAGAAAAAAAAACACAAAAAGTGGACAAAAATTGGCTAGTCCTTATTTGTTGGTCTAATTCAGGGGAATAACAATCGTACAAAGCTCATGAAAACTGAGATTCTCCTCCTTTTTCCTTATACAATACTTAAGACAATACTGAACTAAGAAAAAACCTCAGCTGTGTGCAGTAAACCAAATGCTTCAGCTGCTCCTGCATGTTGATGGAATAGATGGTTCACCAGTAGCAGTAGATGACTATCTTTCTTCAAGCCTGGATTGGACACAGGAAAGTGAGAAAGAATTTTGGAAGTCCAGTGTGTATATGACACTAATGCCCACAGATCCTCCCCTTACCCTATAAGTTTTGAACCTGAAAGCCAGCTCCAATTGAATGTTATGGATGGGAGGCAGTCCAGTCTCAGAGATACTACAGCTTCTTATGTTTTTTAGTTATGTGGCCACACAGAAGACAGAGATTCTGTTTAAAATCTCCTCTGAAATAAAAAAAAAAAGAAGCCACTCAAATGCCCACAAAACCCACATGCCAGCAAACCAAGTTCCACCCTTCCTTTGCTCATGAACTGATCTTTGCATCTCGTTCTAGTCTTGACTTAGAGAACAAACCAAAATTTAATCAGCAAGCAGGAGGAGAGTATGTGAGGCTGAGTGTCTCTCAGGAAGACAGCACAACAGGGCTAGAGTCTAAACCAAAAACGATAGAGGTCTGACATGACACAGTGATGCTTTTGAATAGTCATGGTTTAAATAAAGCAGTCTTGGAATCACACCACAGGACTCAGTTTGTGGCAGGTGTAATGCTATGGGTGCCAGGCATGTAATTTTCTCTAATTAAAATAATTACATAATTGGTGATCAGTTACAGCACTGCTGAAAACTAACTGGAAATCCCTCATCCACGGGTGTTCTGAATGACTGTTTCAGGCTTTCTGTCAAAGAGATTTGATAATCACTGTTCTCTATGGAATATCATATCCACATACTCTCTCATGCCCAATTGTCTTTTGGCAGGTTCTTTCTGGTTGTATTACTCTGAAAATAAGGTTTCCTTCTCATAGGTTGCTCTGACTACTTCCAGAAAACTGGTAAATTCATCACATTCCTAAGATATAGCACTGAGGGACGTGGTTAGTGGGCATGGTGGGGTTGGGTTGATGGCTGGACTTGATGACCTTAGAAATCTTTTCCAGTCTTTATGATTCTGTGTAGGAACGGCACAATGGGATAAATCCTTCCTTCCCTATCTGTATGTCTTTGAATATTTGATCTTCGATCTTGCTGTCAAGTCCCAAAAAAGTAATCTGACCTTTTTTGTATGCAAAGCCACCAGCAAAACTCTGTCACTGTACAGTGAAGTTTGAAAATTTTTCTGATAGATTTTAAAAGGAAGAGATCAGATAAGGAGCCTCATCCTGTCAGAAAGGTGGAGAAACTTGCATGGGTCAGGGAAGCAAAAGCAGATTGTCCCCGTCCCAGGATCCCTACAAGTCCAGTGCACAGCCAAAACAAAACTGTCTGCATGCAAGAATATCCAGTGATGGTGCAGAAACCCAGCCACTGTTGTTAAGGGGAACAAGAACTCTTCAGGAAACTGTAAACTGTCAAGTAGAGCTGTTCATTGAGTAACTGACTGTACCCAGTGCTGCAAAGTCCACAGTTCATGGCTTCCTAAAATGAGATCCATTATAAAAATGGCATAAAAATGGCTTCTCCAGCAGAATAGCCTTCCTGAACATGAGACTGTGAGATATTCAGGAAAGTCAGTAAAGTGTTGCCAGGCTTAGGAACTTTTAGCACGTGGCTTTTCATATGACACATAAACCATTCCAGAGAATTGCAGAAACCCTAAAGATCTTCAGGGCTTTCTGGTGGAACAAGCATGGTAGGCATGGCACTATGGAACCGTGAAACTTGGGCCATTGACAACAGACATTCAACCCATGTGTGAAGTTCAAATTTTTATAGAATATGGTTTCAAGAGCAATAGAGTAAACAAGACCAGACCTAGTCACTTCCTGGTTTACCTCCAGCTTGAGACCTGGTCTGGGCCATCTGACTGCTACGTTTACCTCAGTCATGAATAGCTACAGTCGGAGCTAGCTGGTTTTCAAAGGCTTCTATTAAGACGAGGATCTCAAGGGTTAAATGTTCTGTTTATGAATCCTGCCAAGATTTTGCAGTGTTTCAAATATACAGAGATATTTTTAGACAGAGACTTACGAAAATAACCATTCGGCCTTCCTAAAAATATACTGCCACACTTCAATAGCTCCCATTGATGAAACATGAATAAAAAATACATTTTAATTTCCTACAACAAAATAGAAGACAAGGAAAATGTTTCTCCCTCTAAACAGAGAGAGAAAGGAGCAGTTTCTTGAGGTGACAAGTCTCATATTTCAACCCTGCTTTAAAAAACCTGCTTGGTGAATTTTCACGTTTACCATCAAAGGAGAAACTACCTTGAAAACTTCTGTGCTTGAGATTTCAGATGGAAGACATATCTTACTTGACAAAAACAGCACCTCATAATCAGTAAAATGGGAGATAGCTGATTTCATAAAGTGCTTGCTGCAGATTTTTGTGATCAAATCAGTGTATTAGAGATGAAATCTTGTCCCTGTGAAAATCTGAATTTCCTCAGGTTTTCTAGACTTTCAGAATTTCATCCTTCATCTTTTCCTTTCTGTTTCTTCTCCAACCTTTATTTAAAGCATGCTGTGTAATAACAAACAAAGCCCTCAAAAAAAAAACCAAAAAAACAACAGATAAAGACATCTTATTTTAGATGTTCAACTGGGTTAAACCTATGTAATACCTTCAGTCCTGGTAGAGTTACTATTATCCCTGACTTGAGGTTTTTTGTCTTCCTTTGATATATTCAGAGCATGATACCAACAGCAACCACAGTCCAAGCTCGGGCAGTGGGAATACTGCTGTGCATGCTGGAGTTGAAAAAGGCCTTTTGATTTTGGAAGACAGCTCAACTAATTCCAGTTATGGAGCATCTTTCCTGCTTCAGATCTCACTGCAAATCTCCATAACTCCTTTTGGGATACAGCCATGAGGACACTAGGACTGTCCTCAAGCATTTCTACCAAACGGCTAAATTCTCTTTATTGGTTTCAAAACCATGTCTTCCTATGGAGACAGTATTCCATCTTACTTTTGGAAATCAACAGGACTTAACTGGCAAGCCATCATGTTGTTGAATAGAATAGAAATAACAGGGGTGGGTTTTTGAGCCCATTCCCCCAACCCAAATTCCAGAATAACTTAAAAGCAATTTTCATTTTACTTGATAGAAATTTTCTTGTTGAATAACCAGAACTGGCTTGTCCCTCACATGAACAACTTCCTGCTCTCCTACAATGTTTTGAAAATCAGGGCTATGTAAATGTGTTGCAACTATTTGCTCTTTTAAAAAATATCCATCATTTCAGCCAAATGCTTTTGTGGTGGGGGCTCAACCCCACATCTCTTAATTACGTTATACATTCAAAGCAGTTTTGCCTGAGGTTAAAAGCTTTCTGAATAAATAATTTCTAGATGACATTTGGTTGCTCTCTTGGGTTTCTGAGAAGTTCCAACACGAGCAGGTATAGAACTATTTTTACAATCTGGTAGAGAATATTTAAAATGGAAGTATGCTGACTTTTAAATCTTCATCCCAGGGATGTCTCCTGGGACTCTCACTTGTTTGTGCATGCACTATCCTACGCACTGGCTGATGAGTGAGTCATCCAGCCTGCCACTTTATCCGAACAATACCATGCAATCTGGAGAGTCTGGTCACACTGGAAAGTGATTTTACTACTCCTGGCTGCCCAAGCTAAAAGCTTTATCAGAAAATAAAGAGATTTATTCAATTTCTGTTTGTTATAAAAGTCCAGTGAAGTTTCTTTTTCTTTTAATTACTCATTTGATTTGCAATTAAAAACTGCCCGGAAATAAACCTTCCTTATTGCTGTGGTTCTTCTGCTCTCTTCTCCTAGAGCTGCATCTCTAATTTATTTTGGTAATCAGTGTTTCCTCCTTCCAAAATGGAAAGTATATTTATCTGTCTGAAAAACAATGTAAGTGAAGTTTCATACTCTTTACTAAGCAAGTAAAATCAATGCCAGGTCCCATATGCACTCAAGATTGGGCACTGAGAAAAGTTCTCCTAAGTGTAGCATCAGACAAACCTTGTGATAACATCGTCCTGTGATCTCTGCTACTTCACTTATGATCAAAGCCAATGCAATTTCTGCTGTGTCCAATCCTTTCCTTTAGAAAAGGATCTGCTACCACTGATGTAGATTCGATGACTCAAGCAGAATCGCTTTGCTCCTTGTCCCAGCCTTCTCACCACCTCACATTCTCAGGCCTGATATTTCATAATGATTTCAAAGAAAAGCTGATCTGAATTGTCATCCCAGCTTGCCCTCTGTGACTTGTTTGTGACTTCTTTTTTTAACTAGAATCATAGAATCACGTAACAGTTAAGGTTGGAAAAGACCACTAAGATCAAGTCCAACTGCTGACCCATGAATGTGCAGAATTTACACACTTGTTTTGGAGTTGCATTCTAAACAAAGTCTTGATGCAAACCCAAGTTAAACTAGTGGAGGATTTATGCTGAGTCATTTGTTACTCTTGTTTTTTTCCTGCATTCAAGATAATACAACCTATTCTTCTGTGAGTGTGCCGAAGCACAGTGTTGGCCATATATCCAACAGCTTCACACTGTTTGTCTGCTTTTCCACCTCATTGTCACTCTCAGTAAATGCTGTTGGCCTCTTTTGCACTTTAAAATCTTAGAGGGATGCTACAAAAAGTACAGTGTAAAAACACAGCCTCCATGTCACAATGTCTGTCATGGAGACTTCAGCACAGGAGCAGTAACTCAGCAGACTGTTCCCTTTTACTTTTGCTCTTGCACTAATTTTGTGGGGGCCCCTTCATTTTGGGTCTCATCTCCCAGACTGTGTTAATCCAAGGAGTAGAAACCTAAGAGATGAATGCATGATGAGCCATTTCCATTTTCTTTTCTTGATGGCACAGTTCAGTCTGGAAATGCCTCTGGATCAATCTACTAAATTCAGGAGCACGGTACAGTTAAAACCTCTGTCTCGCTTCACTATTACAGTGTCTGTCTAGACAGAATCTATTTATACTTGACTGTAGAACCGAATTTAGACAAATTAAGCTCATTTTGGTAGAAATCAAGTCATAAATGGCACAGACGTTGCTTTTTCTGATCTTTAAACCTGAGCCATTTTGCTATGCACCTATCAAGGCTGCTGCAAATGAGGACTTTCCAAGCAAAGGCAGATGGTGCACTAACAGAGGGGATTTACAGTCATACAGCATCGTTACTGCATGCAATATCACAAAGAAAATCTGTTCTCAGCATAATCAGTACATGAAGGCTCTTACAATCCCTGTGTTTTTAATTACACCCAGATTCCTACTGTTGTTATTAGGTTTCAATCTCCAATCAGTGCTACGTGCTGCAAAGGAAGATAAAAACCTGTCATGAGTCACACCTACTTGTAATGTCCTGTATCATGGGATGAATTCATTTTCACACCCATATGATAGATTAGTAAAAGTCCAGGTTACATACACCTTAGTAAACTGATAATACTCTTTATCCCAACATAAGACCAATTAACTCTCCGAGGGAAGCTATTTCAATTTCCAGTATCTTGGGATAGCAGGACCTCTCATCCATTTGTGCCAACACCTCCAAAATACTGATCAGCTCTAAAGGATCCAGGAAGAGAAAATGTTCAGCTATTTCACTGTGGCACAGGATGCTTGTGGGAAATTTTGTGATGTATCTGTGCATAGTAATTAAGGAAGGACATATAAACAGCTCTAAGTTGGGCTTACATGATGTTTTCCACATTGCACTGTTGAGCTGGATCAGTCCACTTGGGCCAGAAGCTATTTCCATTTAATTGCACGGAAGCTGATCACATAGGGTCTCTTCCCATCCCAAGTGTTCTTCAATGCCATATACTGTGGCAGAGGTAATTTGGAGAGGACTGCAAAACACCTACTCCTCATGCTACTGTAAAAAACTTCCCAAAAGAATGTGGACTTGCAGAGGAGTTAAAATTGTGCTAGGTCATGGGAGGAAGATGCTGAAAGCAAGGCTACAATCTCACAGGTAGGAATGAACTGAAAATAATACTGCTTTGCATTCTCTGTTCATAAATCCTGTATTAACAAGCTTTTATTTCCTTTGACTCCAAGGAAAACCGTCTTTTTCTCTCCTAATGTTCTCCCATCAGCAGAACCAGCTATTGAGCTGGGTCTATAAAAATGTGCAGTGTTCCATGAAATGATGGAAATTTACATTAATTTTTTTGTCATTAAATCTGCAAAGATGCTCAGGGTGTGATCTTGTTCCTACAGCTTCTCTCTCTCTCCTCTTCAGTTCCCTTAGCTAATAGCCCACTCTAATGGTCATCTACATTCCAGCCAATCACTACCCTACCCAGCATCCTTGACACTGTGGAGACAGAGATTAAATGCTTCAGGTAAGGAGAACATTCCCAGCAACTTCTGCATGGGAGCTCCAATTCCCAAACCACTGCTCACAAAACATAGCTATTGCCTTTTCTCTTGGGTATGGCTTGGAGGAAAGGACTTGTGGCTACTGCTCTTTGCTCCAGTCAGTGCTCACTCATACAGGGCCTTTTCATAGAATCACGGAATGGTTTGAGTTGGAAGGGACCTTTAAAGGCTATCTGGTCCAACTCCCCTGCAATGAACAGGGATATCCACAGCTCAGAGCCCCATCCAACCTGACCTTGAATGTCTCCAGGGACAGGGCATCCACCACTTCATCTTCTTTTCTGCACTGTGTGCTGCTATGGTTTGTGTAGTGCTATCACAGCAAACATTATCAATAATCACATTCCCCTGCAGCTTGTGCAGCCTCATGCAATGGTTTGGAGTCCCTCCAAGAGGACTTCCTCTGGGAGTCAGCTCTGCAGCCAAATAGATTTCACTGCTATGAAACGTTTCCTGATACTCTGTGTGTTTGTCCCCCGGGAGAAACACTCACCATTTCCTTTCCCTTTGGTAACTGTCTCTTCATATGCTTTGAACGAATCCCTAGGCATCCTCAGGCCTGGCCGTTTCGGGACATGCTGATACTGTTTGCAGTTTTGGAAGGATAGGGCCCAATTTCGTATTTAGACCATTAAATGAAAAACCATTCACTTAGTGCTGGAGCTGTGATGAAGATTCCTGCTTTAGAATGCAACCTCGTGCCCTACCACTAAAATCTGCATTTCTAGGCTATGTACTTGTCTCCTCACAGAAACCTGAGTCCCATTGCTGTATTATTCCTTCTGGTATAACACCCAGAGAAGGGAGGATAAGTCAGCCTGTGGGTTATCAGAAAGATATTAGGGGTCATCAGATAAACTTCCACATACCCGGCCTTCAATGCTGTGCATTTTGCAGTGTTGCTGAAGAGCACAGTTTATTTTTAATGAAAATTAAGGGATGAAATATGAAAGCATGTTATCATGGAATTCATTTAGGGAGAAATCTTTGATTTATCAGAACATGATAAACCAAAGCAGTGATGCACCTGTCATGACTGAGGAGATTAAATCCAAAATCCTGGTAATGACAGTAAGCCCTTCATTTAACATTGGCTTCTCCACGTAATTCAGCAAAACCCTGGGTTAAAGCCCACTAATGCCAAAGGGAAAACTTCCAGTGTTTCCAGACAGATCCATTGGGACCTGAAACAGAAGTGGAGCAGCTAGTTCTCCACGTCCTCAAACCAGATCTCCAGATCCTTCCTCCTCTGCTGGACGAAGCACATTACTGTTGTGAAACACCATTTTTAGGAGCTGTCAGTGGTAGCAGCCAAGGTCCCACGGCCTCTCTGTGAGACTGCAATGGAAATACCACCTCAGTCACTTCAGAGTGAAAATCAGCTAGGTGTTTCCCCTGCTTTCTATTGGCTGTAAACCAGTGTCAGACAAGGGGTAGTACAAGTCCCAGTTCATTGCACAGTATATTATGTTGGCTCTGTACATGGAGATCAGTGAGCTATTCTCATGACGTGGTATCATTTCTTATAAGCAGTTTTCACTAATTAGCTTAATTCCCTTACGAAGAGAGGTAGGGGAGAAGCTTCTCTCAGATAAGCTAGCTCTTGAAGAAGACGATATTTCAAGAAATAACCAAACCAAAACAAAAAGTGTGAGAAAGACCTGTCGTCATGGTAACAATATGTATCAAACTGATGTCAAATGTTCTGTGAGATAATCTCGCCAAGTTGTAAGACATGATGATGAAGCAGGATACAAGAGGAGTCCGAGAGTGTTTCATTTACACTATTTATATATTTCTATTTGCCTGCGTGGTGTGCATATATCACACCCACGCCACCACCCACAACCCACAGCTGTCTCTCTGAACTGTCTTCATTCTACTCCAGAAATTCAAGGAACGATGAGGGAAGAAGGGCAATAAGAAGTGAAGGAAGGAAAACAGCATTCAGATTTGATAAGAAAAAGTAGCATCCTTTCAGTAAAAGTGGGCATAAGTTAAAGGGACAGATCTGGTTCTCACCTAGGTTGTGTGATGGACGGGCTTCAGTAGTACAATTCCAAACTTACACTGGTGAAATAAAGATCAGAACAAACTAATACTGCATTTTAATTTCTTATTAAAGCATTTCTATAAGAAAAGGTCTCTGTACTCTGTAAATGCCAATGCACAGATTTTCAGTTGGTTATAAGAAATAAGTTTAGGGATGTTGTGTGAGACTAAGTCCTAAGCAAGTATAGAAATACAAGCACATACATCCCTCTCTGTGTAGTCTTTCTAAATCTCTCCGATGCTCCCTTTCCCTCTTTCTTTCTTGTGTGCATTAACACAAAACCTCTGCTCCAATAAGCGATGGTCCTACCATTGTGACAGCAATATTCTAATTATGCCACTTCTCCTTGACCCACCCTTGCTGTGCTCCCAGACATGTTCCTCCTTATTCATACATCCCCTCTGCTGCGTTGTCACCCTCCCATCAGTTCACATTGCATGAAGCCTGGTACACCTACCCAACATCATCAAGTTCATTGTGGTCCTTCTGGTCCCACCTGTGTCCCACAACCTATGCCATCCTCCACCTCACAAACTATTCCCTGGCTGCCAGAATATATCCCAGTTTACCCCAAAACACAACCTACTATAAGGCCTCTGCAAAGGCCAGGGACCCAAATTACACCAACAAAGACATCTGTTAAGAAAAAAAATAGGTGAATAATTTGGTAAATGCATAAACTGAAGGGCAAAAGTTTATAGCTGTTGTAAGTCCCAGTAGCTTCCATACTACAGGTGACATGCTGGTTCATGATGTCTGTAGGGGAAGCCCTGTGCTCATTCTAAATACATAACACCTCATTTCTTTGATGATCTCAAACAATCACCAATTTCAGGGGATGACATGAACAAGAGATGAATAAAATCATCTAGACTGGTCATTTATTGTCCAGGTAGGATTTTGTTCTGCACAAAATGGAGTGTCTTTTCTTTCTTTTTTTTTTTTTTTCCATATTTCACTTTGTTTGTTGGGACTTCTTTCAAGAGGAGTACACAAATTTGCACAAATGAAACTGTTTTTAGGAAGTACCTGACTTCAATGAATCTCCTGTTATATTTTTTTAACAGAAACTGTTAGGAAACGAGAAAAACTGTGTGATAGTAATCATTCCATCTTTACACTTCTACAAGAAAAAAAATTGATGTTTTCTCATGTGGAACAACCTTTCATGGTAAAACAAATGTTACTTTACACTTGTATCTACTTTTAAAGGTTGAAACAAGGATAAGCAAATACATCTTTCCTTCAGTTTTGAAGCTGGCCTGTGATTTGCAAAGTCAGTTTAATGCTCTGTACTATATACATAGAGTTGCATCAGTAAACCCTTAGCAGATCCACTCAACACCCACCTTTGCTAGCAACCTTAATCTGAAATGAAAATGCAGCTCACAGTACAATGTGATATTTTCACCTTCCATGCTAGTTCTTGGGATTTAATTTAATTGGTTTTTGCATTTTATTCCCTGGAGTTCCTAGCCCTGGCACAGGTGAATTTCTGCACTATTTATGCATTGCAAAATACTTCAGGATCCTTTAGGGTCAAAAGCTGATTTCCACCTCCTCAGTTAGACCTGCCTGCTCTGTCTCCTGAAGTTCCCAATGCCATGCTCACGTTCATGAAAAAGCAATGATAATCCAGAGGTTCATTTGCAAGATGAATATATCTCAATATGTATCTTCAGCTGTCTGAAGTCCACTAGAAATTCCGCAGAAAAAGTCAGCCCTAAACATTTCAATGCCTACAATTACAAAGAGGGAGGGTGGAGCTTTCTCATTTTGTTTGTTTAGGTATTTATTTATATCCCCCCCCCTTTGGAATCATGCTAAAGTGAGGAGATACTATTTAGGGCTGGCCCTTGGCCAGTCAGCAGGTTCAAAACTCAAAACAGCCTGGAGGATAAGCTCCAAAGGGAGTAAATCTTGTTCTATCAAATGGACATTAGTGCTGTTGCCTGGGAGCATTTAATCTGGGTTGCCCTACACTTGCAGTAGAGTCAGCAAGATTGTGTTTATGTGATAGCTTTCGTTCCCTCCCCTGCCACAGCTCATGTCTACTGTTTCAGATGCAGCTCAGTCTCCACCAGCGAGATAGATCTTCATGATTCAGAGCTTTAAAAACTAATTTTGAGGTGGTTACTAAAGGGAAAAGAGTACTTTTAATACTCAGAAGGTGTCATGGGCTATTTTTGGATGTTAAAGCCCTGGAATGGTTCAGTAAGCAGACCATGAATGACCATTAGATAGTCTAGGTGGAATTTAAGCCCTATGAATATAGTCCTCTCTTTTTGTCCAGTATCCTTCTCCTTAAGCTTAGCAACAGCAGTGGCAATAACATATGGGCAAATCTACTGCATAACAGCGGTGTTTCTTGCCCTCATTTCTGAGCCTTGGTGAAGGCATATCATGAGTGAAACTCCCTCTGAGTCTGACGTGCAACACTTTCCATGTCCAATCCAGTGAGTCTGCAAGGAGGTATGAGTTAAATAAATTGTGTGGATGTGGAAGCATCAACTTGGAACAAGAGGGAGTTACAAGCTCTACCACAGGTATCATCTGTGGTTCCAGTCATGTCACTCATCATCTGCCCTTTGTCTCCTTCTAAACATACAGATGTAGATTCACTCCAGAAGGTTAAGCATGAGGGACATGATGAAATAAAATCTCCTCTCTACCCTACAGATCTTCACTTCATCAAACCAGTAGGAGCCTGAAAAACAGGTGTTACTCTGAAGGGTTAATACCCTTTTCGGTGCTGCAGGTCTGGTTGCATTCAGGTGGACTTGTATGACCAACCTGAGGGAATTTGGCTGCACCTAATGAGAACTCTTATTACGGATTCACCCACAGTTCAGAGCACCTTTGTCTAATCAAACAGACTTGTACAACCACCCTTAAGTAGTTTGACCACAACCAGTGAGTATTCCTATAACTACTGTTCTTTATTGGAGCAACAAATTATAGATTCTGTTGAACTGCTAGATATAAATACGCTGTCAGCAGAGCATGTGCAAGTACCAATAATGTGAATAATATAGCTGACTACAAACACATTTAACTATAGAAAAACTGTATAGGGATTTATAAGTTTCCCAGGGAAAGCACTCAGTATAACTGAGTGTGTGAATCTTATCCAATAGGAGCCCCTATGAGGGGGAGGAGAGGCTCAGCCCATTGACCAGTCATAGAAGCCGGAGGTGTCATCCTGACTTGTCTGTGTTGGTATCTTCCCCAAAATTCCTTCTCTCTTAGGCCAGTTTGATAATGTTTTCTTACTTTAAGGTGGAGTGACTCTAATCATACCTGTCTTTGTTGCGATTGGTACAACAGAAAACTGAAAAGCTGCTAACTCTGCTTGACTACTGCACGGGTTATCAGTCCCGTAGTACCACCGAGTTCCCATCCATGAGATTTTATCACAGAGCCCAGCTACAGAGTTTTACACCTCGCTCACCCTCTGTGCTGTATCTCTTAGAGTCAGCACACCAAGCTCCCATGTGCTGCTAACATCTAAGGTTTGCAGGTCTTATGTTGCTTAGGGAAATAGATTCCTTGCATATTGGCTGCATTCCATCCTGGAGGTTTCTTCAACATTTTCCTTCATTTAATTTATTCCCAGTAATTACTCCACGTAATCCACCCACTGAAAAGCACCAAGTGACCTGGCAAACACTTCTTGCATTGTAACACATTCTGAAAACATAGCAGTTTTCTATTAAGCAGATGCTATGGCTCCTTCTGCTTCTCCTGTGCATTTCTCTGGTGCTGCAGTGACCACTAATGGGAACAGCTTTGGTTCCAGAAGTGATTTTTTGTTAATTACATTATTAATTACATGTATTACATTATTGGCTCTGCCAGTGTAATAAAACCATGCCTAGATTCCCAGAGCAGTGTGTAAAATTGGCACTGCAAGAAAGTGACTTGCTGGATAGAGTGTGCAACACCTACAAAAATTTCCTTAAGGCCTTCATTTTGAGGAATGTTTTTAATAAACATTTAGGATACAAAAAAAAAGAACATCAGGTGGACTGAAAGTACCCCATGAACAAAGAGCCGCAGAAGAGTATGGGATTTGGTATCTCCCTTTGTTTACTCCGGGAGGAACTGGAAATCTTCCATTTGCTTGGGTTAACATTAGTGCCAATGAAAGTACAGAACCACTGCTCTTGGCTTTTCAGTAGTTTCCAGCTGCAGTCCATGGACGTCTCTGTTGACTGTGGGAAAGATCCTTACCTATTGTCGTTCTGCTGAAATTCATTACACAGATGCCTGCACCTCTACTGATATAATTTTACAGCTGTGCACACTGGGGAAGATTGGAAATCACAAAGTCCAGACACTCAGCTGGTGCAAGCTGATAGTAATGCATCTCAACGTCAGCAGACTTGGCTGTCTCTCCTGGGCTGTATCAGGAAAGATCATTTGCCTTCCTGCAGTACTTTGTACTCATGGCTATTGAACACAGCATGTTTAATCAAGAAGACACATCTGCGAAGCAGACAAGAGTGCTGCAGAGCTATGGTGCATCTAGGGTCAACATTACCCCAGCAATGTCCAGCATCTCAGGCAATGAACTCTGCAGGCCTGGTTTTCAAAGAACCAGAGGGGTCCATCTCTTAGTGTACATTTCTTTATTATTTATTTATTTTGGACAAAAAGAGTTCATGAGAGCGAAGCTAGAGTGTGTTTGAGGATTCCTTCCTTCGGCTTCCCTGAAGCACAGAATGAGCAAATGAACAGCTCTGCTCTGAATCAGCCAGACTGCACGCCGTGCCTCTGAGACATTGGAGCAGTAGTTCTGCTATTAAGGCTTCTACAATGGAGAAATGTTTTCAGTGGATTAACTTTGTACAGAGCTTTGTTTTTCTCCAGAAAATTTATTTTAGGTGAAGGAACACCCTTCTAAGGGATATTCTGTGGAACAAACTCAAGTGTTCGCTGAGCTTTAAATTATTGCTAATCAAGTAAGACTCTATGCACTAAGTCTGTCTTGCCAAATCCTTGTGTAAGAGAAGGGTTTGCATGCCCTGACGTACTCCAGATGTTTTCTGCAGTGCATGAAAGGGGAAAAAAAAAAAACACTTCTCCATCTACTGGAAGCACACATTTTGTCCACATCTGTTGAAAAGATTAATGAGCCCTCTTGAGTTTGGTTTACTGCAAATCAGATTTGTAAATTACAAACACTCACTTTTTTTCCCAAATATGCAATGAATATAAAAAAAAATGCTGTTGAGAAGTAGCATTAAACACCTCAAATAGAAAACCTTGCTGAAATTTAAATTTGACCTTAAAAGGGGACTTCATAACAATGGAAAGTTTTATTCCAAATCTCTCCAGCTTTATTTCTATTTTGATGTTTTCATCATTGCCACTTGTAAAACAGGATAGTAGAGCAGTCTTATAAAATACGATTCATCTGGGAAAATAGTGGGAAAAACTGCATATCGGCTAGCTTTTCCTATCACTCCTCTCAGCCAGCCGGGCAGGATGTCAGTCATCCATATTTGGATTTCTACTCTTCTCTCAGTTCAGCTCTTTGTCACTGAGCTCTTCCCAGCTAATAAAAACGTTTCTGCTGAACTTGCTGATGTCCCAAACCTGATTCAACCCCCAAGGGTATTGCCTTATACTTTTAAACTGTTCTCAAGCTTCTCTTCACAATGATTCCCAATAGACTGTGGTTAGATGAAGATGGAGCAAGTGGGAAGTATTAAGGAGGAGCAGATGTTACTTAGATAAATTTTCACATGCTTTGTTGTCTTAGGACCATCCAAGCATTGCCCATTTAGCTGTGTGGTCTTTGTGTCTTCATGCACTCTCTATTCTCTTAGAATCATAGAATCATAGAATATTCCAAGTTGGAAAGGACCCATAAGGATCATGAAGTCTGACTCCTCAGCTGAACTCCGTCGAGTCTAACTGTTGAGTTGTTCTAACTGGGAGGAAGGTGGAAGATGCCTATGTCAAGGGTTAGATTGTCTCTTCAGTGTCATATGATACAGGATTAAGGGACAAGGCAGGGAACAAAGAGGCACAGCAGTATGGACATGTCTCTTCCCCATGTAGGGATGAAGAGTAAAGTCCTCTGGTGTGAAGTCCAAGTGAGTGGAGGAGAAGGATCTGATGAACACCAACTTCAAGAGGAAGGGAGATCAGCAGCTGGAGGCAGGTTGTAAGGCTTTTTAGGAACTGGCTGTGATTTTATGACCAAACTGGACAAATCTGATTTCATCTCATCATCCTGGCTGGGACTTCTGCAAGGACTTCTTCGTGCTCTGGGCTCATATCTTACAAGAAGGCACTTCTGAGGTCACAGGAATGATCTACCCTTTCAGGGAACCCCAGCATGGGTATACCTACACTTTATATTGATTTGAGAAGAAGAGGAAGATCCTCCATGTCTCATTTGTCAGGCAAACACATCCCACCAGTCAGAAAACAGAAAGCATTAAAAGGGAAACATTTTCCCCATTTCTCTTCCCACAGTAAGTAGATCCATGCTCCTCTGGAGTGAGCCAAGTGAGGATTTTGTGTAAGCCAACAGTTACTAAATTTTGATTCAGATGCCCAGAGAATCTAACATGAAAGACTGTGTCAGATTTCAAAGTAAATCTAAGCACAGGGAAGCATTTTCTTAAATGAGCAGAATAACCCCAACATAGCCCCAGTAAAGAAACCAAAGCAGAGAATATTGCACTGACAGAGAACATAACTGCTCAGCCATGTAATAGCAGGTGCTTTCTTTTAAAATAGCTGCTGTTTGCTGCAGGTTGACATAACATTTGAATCTGCACAAATCCTTATTCTCCTTATTTGCAGTATTGCATTCAATTTAGCTTCTGCTAGCAAAATAAAAGAAAGACATCAACTTCAATCAGCTGACAATAAATCCTAAATGACCATCTCAGCATAAATCCCCAAGCACAATGCTAAGTACTGAGGTAAATATGAATAGTCAAGGAAAATAAGGGTGAAGATTTGAGGGCACATAGGTCTGTTCTAGACTCAACAGATGAGTCTAGGTGAGAATCATTGCATTAAACAAGCTAGTTTCCCTCGGGTCTCTTTAGCACCCATAAAAACCTATAGAGATGTGGTAAAAGGTGATGCATGTCCTCCTAAACTGAGTTAACAAAGATATGTCAGGTGAATTTTCCCCTGGAGGCACCAGTTTTTCTCCTTTCGCTCTAATTAATGGGAGGTCACAGTGAGTGGTGTAGAGCAGAACATCTCATTTTAGATTTCTAAAGAGTTAGGGGAGATGAATACCCTCATGTAACCTCACCTTGGCACAGGATCTATAAAATGAGAAAAATGACCCTGTGCAATTCAGGGAAGCTTCAACAATGAATGGTTGGAGGCATTTAAAAAGCCTGATGGCAGAATGTGAAATTCTTGATGATGGTGTGCGTCACTCCAACTTTCATATAGCCAGATAAGTCTTTTTTTCACAAGATTTGATGTCATCAGTAGATGACACCACGGACTGCAGTGAGCAGGACTGCTTGGCCAGGAAAGCAGGAATGCTGAGCGGCTGAGTGGTGGGACAAGTCCATAGCCATCCAGAAAGGTCACAAACTTACTGCCAGGACAGCAGGAGATCATAGGGAGCTTGCAAAGTTCTTCTCCAGCTGGTCCCTACCTCAGCTGCTCCATGAAAACTATCTGGATGTGTTCTCCAAGTCCTCTTTTAGTTATGACTTTGTCCAATTTGTTTGCCTTCTGCCCATAGCAACCTACAAGGTGACTTCACTAACATGTTCACGCAGAGGATGCAGCTGCAAGTTTTCTCATTTTGTAACCATCTTTGTTTACATCACTGTCAATGCAGAGAGGCAGGGATGGTGCAGATGAAGCCCAAGGGAAACCCTCTGCTAATATCCTATCCTGCAACGATGGGAAGGTCAGAGCTACTTTCCCTGCATCTGCCAGAGTCACCTCCCTTTCCCATCCCTCCCCGTGCTCTGGGGACAGAAAACCCACCCATGCCAGAGGCATGCTAGCCCCAGGGTTCATCAAAATGTTTCCTTCAGAAACAGAGTTTGTGCTGCGAGAAGCAAGATTGCACAAACAGGCAGATGTTCACAAGCAAATGTCCCATGGAATATTAAAATCCCAAGACACATTTTTGTTCATAGTTCACATCTCATCTGCCATCAGGATGCTTGGGCTGCTCACTGGAGACAAAATGCATAGGAATGATCAACAAAGAAAATGCAGGATGGAAATTTCCAAATGATGTCTTCTACTTCCAGGAGGAGAAATAAGGTTTGTTCACAGGGGGCAAGAGAGGACCCTTGTTCAGTCCCAGTAGAAACTAGAGCCTTGATATCCATAGTCTGCTCCTAATCTGAGAGCAGGTAGAAAACAGAAGAAAAAAAGGACTTTACTGCACTCCTGCATCTGATTTGTGTCAGACAGTGTGGACAAGCCACATGGGTACAGCTAATTGTGTCCCTTTTTGATAATCCACTTTTCCATTTGCTATACATCCTCATCCAAGACTACATCCCATTTTCTTGCTCTAAGGTAGTGCTTGGACACTTTAAAGCATTTGTTCTTTACCACCTCTACCTCGTATTCTGCCACCCAAAGAATTATTCCTTGATATATCCATAAAACCCAGCAGGCTGTAAGACCTTTCAAGTCTCTCTTCAAGGTTTACATCCACACTGGACTTTTCAGCATGCCCTGAAATATCCAGGAAATGAAGGGTGGAATAAGTAGCTAAGCTCCTAAAGATCTGTGAGATCCTTGTAAATTCATAGCTCTCTTCTGCCATGAGCCACAAAAGCAGGGTGATGTATAGACCCTACAGACAGATCAACAGGTAGGCAGATACAGGTTTACCATACTCTTATGTTCTTCCTCTTCTCCTGGGAAGTTGATGAGGTTTGTGCATGCAACTAAGATATTTTCATCCCCATAACATATAACTGTAAAACTAGCATTTTTGTTATTTGTGCGTACATATTAGTAGTGCAGTTATGCAGCTTCCCCCAGTTCCTCAGTCCCATGGATCAAACTGAGTTCATTTTCTCATCATCTGTTTTGTGCAGTAGTATTACACAGATACAGCCCCATGTCTGACAACAGAGGACCTTCTTTTCCTGCACAAGTATGGAAATAGAAGTGATCAACCATAGAATCATAGAGTCACGGAATCATTAAGGTTGAAAAAGACCACTAAAATCATCAGATCCAGCCATTGACTAACTCATCACCACAATGCCCACTAAACCAATTCCCTTGGTGTCACATATATCCTTTTCCACTTGGCTCTTGTCTTTATCAATTGCATCTGAGCCACACGACCTTCTTTGGGGTTGGTTTTGAATTCAGAGCTCTCTGAGTCTCAGTAGTGCTACTTTCGTGAGCAGCTGTCTTGCTGATGGATGTTAGTAATGAGAACTCCTGAACCTGGCACAGTTCTTTTTATTCTTCTGTTGGTCTCAGTCTAGCCTCACAGTAAGGGAGGTACAAGTGTTAAAGCTTAAAATGATATTCTCCATATCTGCAGGTCGTAGAATCATAGAGTCATAGAATCTTTTGAGTTGGGAGGGACCTTTAAAAGGCATCTAGTTCAACTCCCCAGCAATGAATGTGGACAGCTACAGATCAATCAGATTGCTAGCTATAGATACTAGCTGTAGATGTAGATGCTACAATAATATATATTTTTAGAAGTTCTCCACTTCTGTCCTTTCCACAGGTTTATGGAATTCTTCAACATCTGTGCACTTCTTTTTTGTACCTAATGCTCCCATTCCTCCAGAACTGCAAAGCTTTCCCATTGCCTCAGGGAAAAGAAACTGCAAAAAATATTTTATTTAGTCTCTGAGAAGACTGGCAGAACTTGTGTCCAGCAGAGATGTCTTCATAAGCAGGGTCACAGAACAGTTGTGTTTGATAAGCTGACGTTGGCGTAACTGGGCCTGCGATTCTAGTTATGTAGTCATTACGCAAAGGACTGTGTGAGACCTTAGTGACTCACGCTCAGGACTTTCAATCATCCCATGAGCAAGTCTCTTGATACCATTGCCTAAACAAAAGTAGTTTTCATTTCACCCCATGTATTGCAATATTATGCTATTCATTAATGTCACTAGATCACGCACTGCCCGAGAAATGACTCTTGGATTTTGGAAGGGACCCTGGGCTGCAGTCCTCGGCGTGTCTGTCTACCTGTTGTCTTTCCAAACAAGATTGGGTTAGGCAACCCAAACAAGCAACCAAGTGCCCAGTGACTGGGACGAGACTGCCTGGAGCCTTACATGAAATATGCTTGAGAGGAGCCTGAAGCTCGAAGCCAAGACTGGCAAGGAAGAAATAAAGGTCCTATTTTGGGTGCTCTTGCTGAACATTCCACTTGAAGGAATTTCCTCCCTTTAAGAAAGAACATGAAATGGTCAGACACCATTAAACTGACAATTTTACATTTTGCTTTTTCTGTGTGGTCTGCTTATCATCATAAATCTGCAAGATAGGCCATGTGGTGAGGAATGTCCTACAGAAAACTCTTAATTATATCAACACTGTATTTTCTTGTTTAAGAAATTAATTCTTGTCTCATAACCTTGATAGATCAGGATTGAGCTTTAGGTTCTCGTTTTCTGTAACAAATACAGGAACTTCCTTAGAGGTGTTCAAATAATCTTCAAAGTGTAAAAGAAAAAAATATAAAAAGGATTTCCCAGTCTCCAGGACAGCAGCAGCTCCTACTGCTGCAGGTCATTATCTTCCTGGGATTGTTGGTCTTTTCTGAAATGCTAAGCTACGTGCAGCTCAGCTTTCAGCAAAATCATGCCAGAGTAGTTAAGTAAGCAAAAGACCTTTGCAAAGCCTTCAGTATTTCACCTTTTATAATAACTAAAATAAGGCAACCTGAGAACCCATTGCCCAAATAATAGGTCAGATTTTTGCTGTGCCCTAATATTAAGTGGAAGAAAATTAGTTGGTAGAGGATGAAGCTGTGTCAAGAAATACTAAAAATTAGACTGTTTGGTCAGCCATAGACTATGACTGGGCTTTGGTTAGTTTATTAGTGGAGACAAAGAAATAGGATGTATGAGAGTTTATGCTATTCTCAGTACACACTAGAAAAGATAGCTCTTTTTGACATCGAGCTGAGTTGCTGAGACCAATCTCAGTTACAAACTCAGCCATCAGCTACACTTAGATAGTCTGCTTAATACTCTTCCTTCTCAGTCCACACCAACGAAGTGCAAGCAATGGTACTTCTCTTCTTTGTCTTTTGATATCTTGGGCATTTAACAACTCAGTGCAGTGCATACATATTATGTGAGGACATCGTAGAATCATAGCATCATTTGGAAGGGACCTTTAAAGGCCATCTGGTCCAACTCCTCTGCAGTGAGCAGTCACCTTCAGCTTGATCCAAGTGCTCAGAATCCCATCCAGCATGACCTTGAATGTCTCCAAGGCTGGGGCAATGTATTAGTGATAACTCTGTGTATGGGTTGTGAGTCTGGCAATAATGTTATGCTCTTTGCAGTTCCACTGATTTTGAGGGTCACATCTGGGGTGCCCCACAAATCTGAAAACAAGGACAGTTCAAGGAGCACACACCAAAGAAACTAGGCTCCCATTCTAAGAAAGTTTTCTACCTAACAGCATAACTTCACAGTGCAAACTGTAAATAAAATAACAATACCACAAAACCATGATAGGGCCAATTCACATATTATGCTGGCATGGAGTGTTTGTGGGTATAAGTGAAAAAGAAAAATCAGAAAAAGGAGTATTTCTAAGGATACCTGCAGGTAATTCATATACCAAGGCAGAAAATCCTGCTTTATTCCCCAATGTTTTGTATCAGAAGCAAACTGTGTTGTGAATAGGCTATAAAAACAGACAAGCAGGTGGAAAGTTCTGCATGAAAGTTTCTCATCCGTCACAGACTATGCGCTGCTGTTGGGCACAGATGGATTGTGGCAGCTTGTATTCTCACCCACCTCCATGTCTCGTATAGTTTGACCAGAAGAAGTAGTGAATATTCAGGCACTAACACGCCTTCAACAGAATTCACGTTGCTTTGCAGCTTTGCTGTAAATCTCCATGCTGTGGAGATAGCCAAGAAAATGCTATTTGTGCTGGAGGTACCACCCTGTGCACGCTCAGTTCCTCTGTCTTTTTCAAGCATGTAATAATCCCCTTTGCTCTATCTGGAACCACCACAAAAGCAAAAATCCATCACCAGATGACTTTTCGTAGAATCATAGAATTGCATGAGTTGGAAGGGGTCCTTAAAGGTCATCTAGTCCAATCCTCCTTCAGTGAACAGGGTCACCCACAGCTCCATCAGGTGCTCAGAGCACAGCTCAGCCTGACCTTGGGCATCTCCAGGGTTGGGGCATCCACCACCTCTCTGGGCAACCAGGGACAATAGATCAGTGCTTCACATCATCCCTCCAGCCTTACATAGCACTTCTTTCTCCAGGAAATGGAAATACTCCCTCATCACTGATTGACAAGGCATTGGACCTATTCCACTCAATGTCGTGTTGGGTGTTACTCCATCTTTGTGGGCTACATCCTTTCCATAGGAGCAGCTCTGCTAGCCAGCTCCCTCTTCTCTTCTCCAGCTGTTGGCCTGATAGTAGCTCTTAGGATCTGTACATGCTTGGGCCAGATGGGAGAGTAAGCATTCCTAGGCAGGGGAAGGCTGATCTTCATGTCCCTCTCATTTTCATTGTCCCTACAGTTTAGTGTGAGTTTTCAGCCCCATAAGGTTGGATGGGATATCAGAACTGTTCTTCATCCCTATGGAACTGCATTGCAGGTATTAAGGTTTGTCTAGCTTTTTCCTTTAATTCCAGATGGCTTTAGGATTTAATTACTAAATTGGTTGTATGGGATTTTTTTTTCCATCTGAAAACCCAGCATGTACCAACAGTAAGATAAATGCACAAAACTTTTTGTTTATACAGTTGTGGGATATAATCAGCTGCACAAATGGAAGCAGTGACCAGGAAAATGTTTCAGATGGAAATTGAAGCAAGCAGTGGCAATACTTACTTTGCACAAAGAATGACAGTTGCCATTTCAGGCTTCCACTCAAATGAGAAAGTTTCATTGCCACTCTGGTTTTAGGATAGAATTGCAGCAGGAACCAACCTGTGAGTCTTCCTTCTGGCTCAGGGAACTGGAAGCAGCAGATGAAAAATGTCTTTCAACAGGCAGAAGTGACATTTCCTGAGATTACAAGCACTGTTAGGGAAATGGCAGGTTGTCTACAAGCTGTACTTCAACCATGGGTTGAACCAATTTCTCATGATCATACAAAGGATAACCTGTGAAGAAAAAAAAGTGGCAAATTTTAGTAGGAAATTACATTTTATTTTATTTTGGAATGCTTGGTAAATGAGCTCAAGACTTGCATTATCTTCTCCTGGCAACAATAATAATTTGCTTTCCAAAATATCACTCTACATCTTTGCCTCCCCCTACCAAAAAAAGAAGATTTTCTGGGTTTTGATTACAGGGTGACTCATGGGAGCTTCTGTCTGATTGTGAAAACATCAATGAATTGCAAGAAGATAGCTCATGGAAAGAACCAGAGCAGTTATGGCAGAGAGAGAGGGGAAAGGGAGAGGAGAGGAGAGGAGAGGAGAGGAGAGGAGAG